>NW_027515892.1:0-300000 GCF_048772815.1 Callospermophilus lateralis
TCCTCTGCAAACTCCAATGTTGTGAACTCCCGAGCATTTTAATTCCAGATATGTATTCACAGAATTTCTAACTCTTCTATTCCAAATGTGTCTTTCTTGGGGCAAAGGTAATATCAAGTCATTGTTCTGGATGAGAGTGGAAATATTTTTGTGTAGCACATATTTGCATACACATTTAGGAGATCACTCCTCCTAAACACTGTTGGAACAGAAAATTCAAACTATGGGGGAGCTTCTTAGTTGAACAACATTATTCATGAATCCAAGTTCATTAAACAAATAGTTTTGGATCAGTGGATGACATATATATCAAGATGAATTTCAATTGGCATATACTATGCTACATTTTAATATCTGTGTGTGTTTTTTGTTTATAATGTTTTGCGATTTATATGGATTTAAAATCAAGTTTCCACAAGATTATTCTCAGAAATATTCATCCACCTGAAATACATATTTGTTTCCTAGTACTGAAAACTAACTTCAGTAAATGGTGCATAAAAATCCTAATATTTCTACAGTAACTGACCCAGATTAATATCAATGCAAGTAGATTCCTAGGGGACATGATGTGTATTTTGATGTTCATTTTTATTCAACACTGCTACATTACTATTTCTGCAGCTTATGCACATCATACTGTATATATTTCATTCAAAAGTTGGCAAATTTATATGCATGTGTTTCACGTTCAATCACTTCCTGCTTCAGAACACATGAATTCCTCCAGGTTTCTTGACTATTCTTTTCATGATACTTCTTTCCAAACACATTATTTTTGATTTCCATAATCACGTTTGAAGCAAAGCTCACACACTTTTCAGGATAAAATATAACCCTAATATTACCATTAGATGTATAAGTGGTTGGAATGAATGATTGCATATCAATATGAGATTTCTTTTATATTTTCAGATATCAATTCAATCCATTATTTAAAGTGGAACCAGTTATATTATTTATACACAGTATGGTCTATTCATGCATAATCTGCATATTCATAGACACAGGGTACACCTATTTGTACCCCAAATACTAAATTATATGTCTACAAAAAATTGCTCCAGAAACGGTGGAAGAAATATTCATGTCACCTGATCTACACATACATTTTATCACAATAATATTCTGGACACAAAATGCAATGGTCACACTTATGATTTTAAAAAAGCCTAAATGGAAAGTGAACATGGATTACAAAAAAACATCCAAGTCCTGGTTACCTAATGCTCTCGAATTCAATCCTATTTGTGACAACATATTTGTTTCTTCCTAAGATTATATATTCAAACTCAACCCTGTTGAAAATGTCTAAACCAATTACACACTTTATACTTTTGCTGATTTCCTAATGTCTCTATTTATGTCTGCTTTCCTACATATTTTCCCCTGTTCATCATTGTGACTGACTCTTCACATGTGCTGACATTTACATTCACTCTCTACCCGAAACCCTATTTGTAAAGAACTTTTGGTCCAAATCCTATACTCACTCTTCTTTATAAACCTGCTGACTACCTTGGTAATCCTACGGACTATTCCTTTATGACTAGATGTTCTGTTTGTTATTCAATCATTCGAGGTACAAGATCCAATTTCATTGTATATTGACTTATCTGAGACATCTGTGCAGAATATAATTCAAAGCTAAGTATCCCACTCAAGGGCCCAATGCCCTACTTGGCTTCAAATCTTCCCTAGATTTCTGTTATATTTTACCTATATATTCTTGTAAATATCACAGGTTTCCAATACCATTATTCATCCAGCAGAATGATTGCTAACCAAAATTGAACATATTATTAACCCTAACCATACACTGTTCCCTCAATCTAACTTTAGAGCAGTGCAGGGACAGAGTTGGTCTTACAAAAGAGGAATGTTGGGGATCTTCCACCTGCTGAGAATATCAAAGATCCATGCAGAAATGATCCCCGAAGAAGATGTAGACTGCTATGAAGGACCTGAGAGAGCAAAAGTTAGCTTCCATGGCAAACAACCTGGTCACTATGAAGGGATGTGTCTGAATAAGCCTCTCCCTTTTTAATATAGAGCAAATGGACCAAACCAGGCCTGTGTGGAGATCTTTTCCCCGGTACCAATGGTTGATATACCATTCTAACTTGTGAAAGTGTCACAGGAAGTAGGGGCAGCCTCCATCTCATGGGACCCTTGGAAGCAACTGTTAGGACAAAGTGGTTGCCAAGGCTGTGAGCTCACTCACTTCATGAAGGAAGTGACCTACCTCACTTTCTTGGTGATGGAACTCTCTGAACTTGGGATCCCTGAAAACAGGCAGCCAGAGTCAGGCCCAATAACAGTCACAGAAGTCTCACTTTTTGGATTTACCAAGGAGAGAGTCAATCTTTCTTGGTATATACAGTTGTGAGGATGGCCAAATGCCAGGAAAGATCTGAATTGGGGTCTTTCCTGAGAAAGCAGGTATTGGCTCACCGCTGGCTCCTGACAACTTCACAGAGTGGGCCAAGGAGTCCAGATTTGAGAATAGAGAAGCCATTTCGGGGGAACATAGTATGGCCCACAAGGCAGAGGACACTCTTGATAGTCACAGACCCTCTTGGGGGAAAAAGGTGCCTTTGTGGGAATGAGTGTGTGTATGTGGTTTTGTCTCATGCTCTGAGAATAGGTAGGAAAGGCGGTTTCTTTGGTTTAGAATGGACTGTTTCTAGTAAGTCATTTGACAAAGCAAGTGTTTCTATGTCTGTGTATCCAACTGTGTCCATGGTTGTAGACATTACAAAAGAAAATGCATCAATGGATGTGTCCTGTCTAGGAGAAAGCTTCCCCACATTCATCCTGCCCAATTTATGAAAGGATGGAGGCTTGCCTTATTGATGGGCAAGACCTGCTGTCTTCCTAAGTTTATGTTTTCTTCTTGAATTCTGGCCACTCTCCAGAATAGACTCATGGTTTTGTGACCAAGATATGTAGCACCTCAAAGCTCTGTGAAATGGCCGTGTACTGGATAGCTGAAGGGAATGGCGAGAATCTCAGGAAACTCAGATATCTGTGTGATCATGAAAGTCTCAGTGGAGAATCCCTGCTTTGGGCCTTTGCTTACCTATTGTTCTGTAGCACTGAATGTCAGGAAGGTCTTTGCCTAAGGCACCACTTTGTGAAACCTGAATAAAACAGTTTTCTAATGGAAATGAATGAGCATCACCTGTCTCTCTTTGAGTAATTGCTTTTGAAAGGGATGTGTCTGAGCCAGTCTGTTGGCTGTGTGTGAGGCTGTGGCTTGCATTCTCAGCACCTGATGGATCTAAAGAAAGATGCCATGTGTGCATCCAAAACCAAAATGGCCAAAAGAGCAGTCATTGTGGATAAAATCTTTTGCCTTCCTCTGTAAGTTTCCTGACCTCTGTCAAGTGAGAATAGGAATACTTTGGGTCAAATGACTTCTTCAAAGCCCTGCGGAGGCTAGCCAATAGGTGCTTGGGTTTTCTCATGACCCCAATGCACATAAAGAATCTAAACCCCACAGTCAGTAGGCCTCAAATTGGAGAAGCTGAGCAGTATTAATGGTAGGCCTTTTTGATCACTTCTGGTTCACAGAAGGGGTGTCCAGGCCACTCTGACTTTATGGAAATGACGAGCAAGAGTGCGTATTTTGGACACTGTCTTGTCCTGCGCTCCTCATAGAAACCTCCAGCTAGAGGTTATGATGAGTGTCTATATGGAAGAAGATGAGAGCCATGTGGGACTATTTTGGTTTTAATTGTGGTCATTTGTGTGGCAGTTGGAAGAGATGACTGGGTCCACCTGGGTTTGAACTCTGGTGTGAATCCCCTTAGAGACTGAGTTCTGGAAGTGACCTCAGAGAAGTATTGCCATGAATCGAGTTGGGATTTTAGGAAGCCATGCATGAGAGTCGCCCTTATAAACTTAGATAAAGGTCCAGGGTGGCTTTCCACAGAGCACTGGGAATCTCAGCCAAATTATCCCATGATTTTATTCTTAAAGACTTGGCAGCCATACTTGAGAGTCAAAACACACATGGAACTCACATTGTAGACCTCAATAGGCCTGGCTTCATGTAACCTTTTGGCCACTCTATGGGAAGCGTTGCCTATGAAAGTTCTCCAGAGTTTCACTGAAATGAGCTTCCTCAACATTTAATGGTTCTTGAAAGCCACAGTGCCTCCCAACTACATCCTTGAAAAATGGCTAGATAAATACTTTGAAATTTTTGAAATTCCCATGACCAGGTGGCACTGGAGTATCTTTGGATGTCCTGCTGCTGATCATGAGTGTACCAGAGAGTGCCTTGATTGACTGGAATTTATAAAAATAATGTAGAACAGAGATGGTAGTAAGTTGGAGCCTGCTGAGTAGTGGGCCTAGAGCAGTGGTAGCCACGTGTGTGATAAAACATCTGTGGTGGGTCCATGTGATTAGCCCTTTTGCTTCCAAATGGCTTGTGACTGACATGGTGCAGCCAGCAGACCCTTATTTGTAAAGGCATCTTTTTATTTGGAGAGCTTTCAAGGTAATGATCAGAATCAGGTTGATATGGTCAAGGGTGCAAGCTATGTGAGAAGAAGCCTGGTTGTTTCATTCTCCTGCAGACCCTAACCCACCACACGTGACAGAACTCCCTCTAGCACTGTGTCCCAGTTGAACTTGTTGTTCAAAAAGCCCAGTGCAGCAGCAAGAACCAAAAGCCCCCGGGCAGCAGCAAGAACCACCACAAAAATTTGAGGAGGACCAAATGGCTTCACAGTCCACACGGGGTGAAACTTAGCCTACAGTGGCCACACTTTACCTACAAAGAGAGAATTCAGCACTGCTGCCTCAGGTTCATTTGAAAATAAGAATCCATGTTCTCCAGGTCATATAGATGCAGACCCAGCTTTGATGGTCTCACTACAAAAGAAGCTAAAACTCCTTAATACAACATATATTTCATGTGCCCAGCTTCAGAGGCAGTTTCTCAAGAAGTCTTTAGGCCAGCAGAGCTCAATGTTTGTGGAGTGTTTACCATGTCCCTTACTTTTGGAAACTGCTCTACCACCTCCAAGGTTGTGAACTCCTGAGCATATTCCATTCCAGATTTGCATTCACAGATTTTCTAACTCTTCTCCTCTAATTGTGTCTTACCTGGGGTGAAGGTAATGTCAAGGCATTGTTGTGGATGAGAGTGGGAAGATTTTTGTGTAGCACATATTTGCATACACATTGGATTCATTTTCCAATTTCCCATTAAAAATACTGAATCCCTGACACGAACCCATACCCTACTAGACTCTGACTACTAATCCTAATGTGATGGAGAAAAATAACCCAAACAGAATAGAAATACAAGCAGTACAGAGAAGGCATGGTGTATAGTTGGACTTGCCTTTTGCATTATGTAGGGTAGGTGTTATAAATCTAGATAATTTTTAATTGAAATAGTTCTCCATGTGTTTTTAAAGTTAACAAATATGTGAATTTCTATCTCCCTTTCTCTGTAGCCTATTCAGCAAATGTATTTTTATATGCACATATAGAATCCTGGCTGGTATCACATGTACATACTTGTTTGGAGGCTGACGTGGCAGATAAAAATTATGAGAAGAGATAACTCCTCGTAAATGCTGTTGGATCTTAAAATTCAACCTATGGGTGATCTTCCTAGTTGAACAACATTATTCATAAATCCATGTTCAGTAAAATTAATATTTTTGGATCAGTGGACGATATATATTTCACCATGAATTTCGATTGGCATATATACTGCTACTCTTTAATGTCTGTGTGTGTTTTGTGTTTGTGTGTGTGTGTGTGTATATATATATATATATATATATATATATATATATATATATATATATACAATCTCCAGATTTTTTAAAATATAAAATATATGTGTCTTATTATACACTCCCTAAAGACATTCATATTCATGTATGTGGATTTATAATCAAATTTTTACAAGATTATTCTCAGAAATATTCATCCCCCTGAAACACATATTTGTTTACTAGTACTGAAAACTAACTTCAATGAAAGGTGCATAGAAATCCTAATATTTCTGCAGTAACTTACCCAGGTTAATATCAATGCAAGTAGATTCCTATGGGACATGATGTGTATTTTGACATTCATTTTTATTCAAAACTGGTACAGTACTATTTTTTCAGTTTATGCACATCATAGGATAAATGTTTCATCCAAAATTTCAAAATTCAAAACTTTTGATTCACTTTCAATCACTTCCTGCTTCAGAACACATGTATTCCTCCATGTTTCTTGACTGGTCTTTCATGAGACTTCTTTGCAAACACATTATTTTCGATTTGCATAATCAATTTTGAAGCAAAACTCACACACTCTTCATGATCAACCCTAACACTAATATTACCATTAGATGTACAACTGGTTGTAATGAATGTATGTATGCCAATATCAATATAAGATTTCCTGTATATTTTCAGATATCAATTTATTCCAATTCTAATTTCTAATGTTGGGTCCAGTTATATTATTTATTCACAGTTTGGTCTATTCATTCATCATCTCTATATTCATCAAAACAGGGTACACCTATTTTTTTCCCCAATACTAATTTATAGGTTGTAAAAATATTGCTCCCCATAATGGTGGAAGAAATACTCATATCACCTGATCTACATATACATTTTTATCACAGTAATATTCTGGACACAAATGTAAAGGTAACAGTTATGATTGTACCAAAACCTAAATTGAACGTGAATATATATTACTAAAACCATCCATGTCCAGGTCGCCTAATGCTCTCAAATTTCAATCCTATTGGTGACTACATATTTGTTTCTTCTAATATCATATATTCAACCTCAACCCTGTTGAAAATGTCTAATCCTGTTACTCACTTTATTCTTTGAATGATTTCCTAATGTCTCTATTTTATATCTACTTTCCTACATATTTTCCCCAGTTCATCATTGTGACTGCCTCTTCATATGTGCTGATATTTTCATTCACTCTCTAAACGAAACCCTATTGCTAAAGAACTATATTTCCAACTCAAAGACTCACTCTTCAACCTAAACCTACTATTTTCCTAATCCTACTGACTATCCCTTTTTGACTGGATGTTCTCTTCGACATTCAGGCATCTGAGGTACTAGGTTTTATTCCATTGTATGTAGATTTACCTGCGACCACATTGCAGAATGTAATTCAAAGCTAAATATCATAATCAAGGGCCCAATGCCCTTCCTGGCTTCAAATCTTACCTAGATTTCTCTTTTCATACTTATATTTCAAATACATATTCTTATAAATATTTCAGGTTCCCAATACCATTATTCATCCATCAGAATGATTCCTAACACAAATAAAACATGTTGTTAACCCTAACCATACACTGTCCCCTCAATCTAAATTTACAGAGGGAAGGGACAGAGTTGGTCTTACAGTAAAGAAATGTAGGGGGTCTTCCACCTACTGAGACCCTCAAAGTTTCATGCTGAAATGATCACTGGAGAATATATACGCAGCTATGAAGGACCTGAGAGAGCAAAAGTCATGTTCAATGGCAAACAACCTGGTCAGGATGAAGGTTTCTGTCTGAATCAGCCTCTCTATTCTTAATGTAGAGAAGATGGACCAAACCAGGCCTGTGTGGGTAGCTGTTCCCGGGTGCCTATGGTTGATATAAGATTCTAACTTGTGAAAGTGTCACAGGAATTAGGGACAGCCTCCTTCTCATGTGAGACTTGGAAGCCACTGGTTGGACAAAGTGGTTGCCAAGGCAGTGACCTCATTCAGTTCCTGAAGGAAGTGACCTCACATCACTTCCTTAGTTTTTAGTGAAAACTCCTCTACCACCTCGGAGGTTGTGAACTCCTGAGCATTTTTCATTCCTGATATATATTCACAGATTTTCTAACTTTTCTCCTCTAATTGTGTCTTACTCGGAACAAAGGCAATGTCAAGGCAATGTTCTGGATGAGAGTGTGAATATTTTTTTGTAGCACATATTTACATACACATTGCATTCATTTTACAATTTTCCATTCAAAATACTGAATCTCTGACATGAACCAATACCCTACTAGACTCTGACTACTACTCCTAATATGATGGAGAAAAATAACACAAACAGAATAGGAATACAAGCAGTTAGGAGAAATCATAGTGTATAGTTGTACTTGTATTTTGCATGATTAATGGTAGGTGTTATAAATCTAGTCAATATTTAATTTAAATAGTTCTCCATGTGTTTTTAAGGTTAACAAATATGTGAATTCCTGTCTCCCTTTCTCTGTATCCTATTTAGCACATGTACTTTTAAATGCACATATAGAATCATACCTGGTATCACATGTACATTTTTGTGAGGTGGCTGATTTGGCAAATACAATTTGTGAGAAGTGATCACTCCTCTTAAACGCTGTTGGATCTGAAAATTCAACCTATAGGTGAGCTTCCTAGTTGAACAACATTATACATAAATCCATGTTCAATTAAAGAAATATTTTTGCATCTGTGGATGATATATATATCATGATAAATTTCGATTGGCATATATATTGCTAATTTAATGTCTGTGTGTGTGTGTGTATTTTGTGTGTGTGTGTGTATGTGTGTGTGTGTGTGTGTGTATATATATATATATATATATATATATATATATATATATATATATATATGTATATATACTCTCCAGAAATATATGTGTCTTATATACACTCTCTAAATTCATTCATGTTCATGTATATGGATTTATAATCAACTTTTCACAAGATTTTTCACAGAAATATTCATCCACCTGAAATACATATGTGTTTCCAGTACTTAAAACTAACTTCAGTTTATTTTGCATACAAATACTATTATTTCTACAGTAACTGACCCAGTTTAACATCAATGCAAGTAGATTCCAGTGGGACATGATGTGTATTTTGAAGGTCATTTTTATTCAGCACTGGTACAATACTATTTCTTCAATTTATGCTCATGATAGGATATATATTCCATCCACAAGTTAGCAAACTTATAGGCAGTTGTTTCACTTTCATCACTTCCTGCTTCAGAACACATAAATTCCTCTAGGTTTCTTGACTGGGCTTTCCATGAGACTTCTTTCCAAACACATTATTTTTAATTTCCATGATCACTTTTGAAGCAAATCTCACACACTCTTCATGATAAACCATAATCCTAATATTACCATTAGATGTATTAGTGGTTGAAATGAATGTATGTATATCAATATAAGATTTCCTGTATATTTTCAGATATCAATGGAATCCATTATTTAAATTTGGAACCCATTATATTATTTATTCACATTATGGTCTATTCATGCATTATCTCTATATTCAGAGTCACAGGATATACCTATTTGTACCCCCAATACTAATTTATACATCTTCAAAATATTGCTCCCAGAAATGGTGGAAGAAATACTCACGTCACCTTATCTACATATACATTTTATCACAGTAATATTCTGGACACAAAAAGCAAAGATGACACTTATTATTTTACCAATGTAAAGGTCAGGCGAGTGTCGGAGGAAGAGACTACCAGAGACTGTCTCATGCAACAGCCAAGGATTTATGGGGGTCCAGCATGCTGTGGTCAGAGCTCCCTTGAATAGAGCACAGAGCCCTGAGAACAGCTTAAGCAGAGCTTATATACTTTCCTTGGAGAGGGCAGATAGGAAAGTTTATTGATGGGTCAGAGTGGGCGGTTTGCGTCCAAATGGGTGAGGAAGTACATTCTGCAGTTTTGCAGTTGGGTACAGCACTTTCAGGGAACTAGATTAGCAAACAGTTCTCAAGACATCAACAGTGTTTTGTTAAGCATACCGAAAAACTGGAAGTGACAAGTACCTATTTTATTAACCTTTCATTCCCCACTTCTTCTTTTGGTTACTTTTAATCATAAAAATGATCATTGGGGGTGTCACATTTTATGTTTACTAGTGTGGTATATTGTTTTCTGATTACCATAAGTTTAACTTGTCCAATTTGAGCATGGAGAAAGGAAACTACACGGTTGATCAAACAGGGTCCTACAATTACCAATAATATGAGGATTATTAATGGACCGGCTAGGGCTGATGAAAACGTAGTTAATGAGGGGGCTTTGTGAACCAAGACTCAAACCACCTTTTTTGGGCCTCTCTCTCTTGTTGATGCTCTTCAAGGCATCTTCTTAATTTAATCATAGATTCTTTTACAACTCCAGTATGGTCGGCATAAAAACAACATTCTTCCCTCAATGCAGGACGAAGGCCCCTTCTCTCATGAAGAGGAGGTCCAAACCTCGACTGTTCTGTAAAATAACTTCAGAGAGAGAGGTTAAAGATTCGTGTAAAGATGTGAAGGAGGTTTTTAATATCTTTAAGTTTTGGTCTATTACTGCTTCTAATTGGGTCATTTGTTGTGTCCCATGGACCAGGGCAGTGGTTCCTGTGCACACCCCTGCAGCAACTCCTATTCATAATAGGATGACTAAAGTGAGGGATACAGGTTCCTGGCAGAACCGGGTTGTTTGCCCCCCTATTTGATATTTAAATGTACCTTCGTCATGATAGAGCACTCTGGAAAACATCTGCACCATTACATAATTAATCACATCTGTTGACCATTTTATGAAAACATAAACAATGTTTAAGTGTATAGAATTGTACTGCTGTAGAGATGGACAAGGCAAGGTACCTAAGATAGCACAGAAGACAGGGAAACAGTCTTATTTGGTTGCATCCGGATTTAGAGGGCATTGCTTCTGTTGTAATCAATTAATCCCTGAACCCAAAGTTTAGGTTGTTTCAGAATTTTGTACCCAGCATGTAAGGGAAGGGGCTCAGAAGTTCACAGTCTGCAGAAGTTCACAAAAAGCAGTTTTTGTTTCTGTTTTTTTTTCCTCTGTTCTGGGAAAGTTAACTTCTTAAGGACACCTGGGAGGGGGAGAGCTTTTTTCTTCTTTTTTTTCTTTTCCTCCCTGCCAGCTGTTACCATGGAGCCCAGTTGGTAACTTCTATATCTTAGAAATGTAGCCATCTCTATGAAGGCCCAGCTCTAGGCCAGAGGCCTTCTTCATATATTTTGTTAAAAACTACTAAGGGGGTGTCTAGCTTAGGAGTGCTGATTTTTCCAGCCAGTGGCCAAGTAGAACAGAGCAACATGAATAGAGGAAGTTTATCTACATTGAACTCTTTTATAGGAACTGTGTTGCTGAAAGGCTTAAAGTCAGCCATGGTGAAGACTTCTGGAGAAGGTCAGTTAAGACTTTTCTGTGTTCCTGGTACAGAGGGGAAGACAGGGAAGGCAGGGGATGAGAGCAGCTCCGTGGATCTGAGGATGAGGAAAAAGAGATATAAAAGAATTATGGGAAAGGGGTTTGGGATTTTCCTGGCAACAAAACTTGAGCAGTAGAACAGGTAGAGCAGAGGGGAAGACGGGAGTGAGTATCCCAAAAAGCCTGTGAGGGACTTTAAATTCTTAGTAACCTGTTTTCAGTGATGACAAAGCAACTTTAAAGGCCATTTTAATTACATCTTTGATAGGCGTCTGAGCGCACTCCTTAGCTGGTTTGAGCTTTGGGTTAGCTGGTAAGAGGACCTGGTGGGACCCGGTGTGGGCACTGACAGGAGGAGAGAGGAGTGAGTGGGTGGAAGGGTACCTCAGTACCTGCAAGCTCAGCAAGGGGCAATGGTCTGAGAACCAATGGAAATTTGGGTTTTTGATCTAGTAACTGGAGCTGAGAAATCAGGTTGCTGATGTGGGAGTGACAGCAGAGAGTCTGGGGCATAAGGCAGCGGGTGAGTATCTATTGGAGAAGCATAGTTCAGGATTTGAGCATAGGAGGGAAAAGGCCTACACGTAGGGGAATTTCCTTCCACACTTTTGAGCACTTGTCGAAGTTGAAAAGGTCACGCAAAATTTGAGGATCAAGAGACCCCTCTGGTGGCCATCGGTTTTTGTTATCTAACTGGTAATATGGCCAATGCTGTGTACTGAATTTGATGAGGAGTTTTGCTTCCACCAGGTAGCCCCTGTATCCTCACATCCCCATTATTTACAGAAGAAGTTGGCTTTTCCCCCACACAGTCGTGGCTGTTTTTGGCTTTGGTAGTCCGCCAGGCAAACATAGTAATCTAGGCTAGCCAACCTGCATCTGGCTCGCGTGTCCCTACATCCATAATGTTTGTTTCCATTATCTATTGTATGGAAAGTATTTAATGGAATTTTTGGGGATCCTCTTCATCAGGGATTTCCCAATAGGAAAGACGTATAGCCAGCTGACAAATTTCTTGGTGGAGAGATGGCCACCAGGTCCCTAAGTGGGCTGTATGTGCGATAGACCATACTTCTTGTCTAGTAGGATTTGTGATCAGCCATCGCTGCTGAACGGGTTGATGAGGGTTAGGACTACTGGTGACCAATTGGAGAGTCTATAGTCTTATTCATATGGCGAATATACAATTTGAAAATGTTACCAGTCTTTTCCATTTTTCAGCCAGATTCTGGACAGGGCACAGGCTTGAGATGAGAATTAGGAACCAGGAAGTGATTCCGTCTAACTTTAGCACTGTAGGTGTTATAAGTAGCACCTGGTATGGTCCTGTCCAGCCGGGTTCCAGGGATGACACCTGATGTTGTCTTATGTAGACAAAGTCTCTTACTTGATATAGATGTGGAGTACCCTCTTCAGCAGGTTGGTAGGCAGTGGCCAGCTGTTTCCACAGGTATTGCTGAGTTCCTTCCAGAACTTTAAGTCTGTCAAGCAAGGTGGTGTGGAAGGGATCGTTAGATCTTTGAGTTAGGGTTAGGTCCCTTACTGGAGATGGGGCCCCATAGAGAATTTCATAGGGGGTGAGGTTACACAAAGAAACAGAGGGAGTATTTCTTGCATGAAATAGTGCATAAGGCAGGAGCATAGTCCAATCTTTTATGCTACTCTTTAAGCTTAATTTCGTTTAGGTCTCTTTAATGGTTCTATTTAATTTTTTTACCTGTCCTGAACTCTGGGGTCTATAAGCACAATGTAACTTCCAATTAATCCCCAGGGTCCTGGCTAACCCCTGAGTTACCTGGGCCATGAACGCTGGTCCATTATCAGACCCTATTACCTTAGGCAGGCCGTACCTTGGAAAAATATCTTTCAGGATCTTCTTGACCACCATTTGCGCCTTTTTTTTTGGGGGGGAGAGGCTTCAATCCATCCTGAAATATATCTACAAAGAGTAGGAGATATTTAAGTCCATACCATGCTTGCTTAATTTCAGTAAAGTCCACTTCCCAGAATTGTCCTGGTCTGGTTCCTCGTAGGTGCTTTCCTGCAGAAAGCTTGGAAGTGTAAGCATTAACCTATTGACAGACCCGACAGGCTTTTTTTTTACCTGTTCAGTTATTTCCTTTCACTGTGAGTCGGTTAGTGGAAAACTCTGTTCTTGATCCTTCAGGAATGCCTGCAATTTCTTTGAACTAAGGTGAGTGAACTGATGTACATTTTTAACGTAGTGTAGGGCTTTCTGAAATTTCAGGCTTTGCTCAGTGAAGTTGAGGAGTACAGTGTCAGTGTCCTTAGATGTTATCAAAAGCTTGCTGGATCTCAGGGGTCCATTAGAATTGGGCATCTCCCTTTAACAGCGGGTGTAAATGAGAAGTTAAGGACCCAAACACAGGAATCCTTAACCTGCAAATCCCAGCAGTCCCAAGAAACTCTCTGTGTTGTCTGCTGTTAGATGGGGGTGGTTTCTGCACAACTGTTTGATTTCTGGGCTCAGTGAGCCATCGTTTACTGCCCCTAAAGGAATAGCCCAGGAAGATTACTTCTTGCTGGCAAATTTGGGCCTTTTAGGAAGAAGCTCTATACCCGAGTTGAGGAAGCTCACATAATACTGCTTGGGTCCCAGATTCACAGATATCCTTGGTGTTGGGTGCCAGTAGCAGGTCATCCACGTATTGAAGCTGGGTGACTTCGGGGTGCGTAGTTCTGAATCTGTTGAGATCTCTTTGGAGGGCTTCATCAAAGAGAGTGGGGGAGTTTTTCAACCCTTTTGGGGAGTCTAGTCCAAGTTAGTTGACCACACGTTCCAGTTTCTGGGTCTACCCACTAGCAAGCAAACAGCAACTGACTATATTTATGCAGAGGCAAGCAAAAGAAAGCATCTTTTAAGTCCAGAACAGTATACCATTTCCTCTCAGGGTTCAGAGTGATAAGCAGATTGTACGGATTAGGTACACTGGGGTGAATGTCCTACACTCTGTTGTAGGTCTCTCTTATGTCTTTAATGGGGGATAGTCCCCGGCTCCTGGCTTTTTATTCTGGTAGCAGGGGAGTGTTTTAGGATGATTGACAAGGCCTTAGGACCCTAAGGCCAGATATTTCTGAATATGGGGCCTTATCCCATCTTTAGCTTTTTTGCTCAGAGGATATTTTTTGACATTGATTGGGGAGGCTGAGGTTTTGAACTCCACTGTTTTTGGAGGTTGTTTCATGGCTAGTCCTAACCCAGCAGTTTTTTTTTCCAGGCATCTGGGTAATCTGTTATCCATTTCTGGGGTACCTTGCCTGTTTGATCAGTCTTGGGGGGTGTGAAGAGTTGCTGTTCATCTTCTACTGACATATTTAAAGCCGTGAATATAGGAGTTTATACTAAAGGATTTAGAAATATCATTTTGGGGCCTTCGGGGTTAAAAGTCATTTTGGCCCGGAGCTTGGTGAGCAGATCTCTGCCCATCAATGGGGCCAGGCATTCTGGGATTATTAGGAAGGAGTGATGGATTTTTCCTTTCCTCATGTCCATGGTTTTCTTAGTTGTCTAATTCCCATATTTACTGGTGTTAGCACTTTGAACTAGAGAGCTTTTATTTGATAGAGGGCCCAGTGGGGCCTTAAGGACTAAGTATACTGCCCCTGTATCCACTTCAAAGTTTACTGGGGTCCCCTCCACATCAAAAGTTACCCTGGGTTTATTGGGAGTCTAGCAATCTGGGGCTCAGTGCTCACTTGAATAGAGCAGAGAGCAATGAGAACAGCTTAAGCAGAGCTTATATACTTTCCTTGAAGAGGGCAGGGAGGGAAGCTTATTGATGGGTCAGGGCGAGTGGGCGGTTTGCGTGCAAACAGGTGAGGGTGTACATTCTCAGTTTGGCTGTCGGGGACAGCACATTCTGGGAAAAAAATTAGCAAACAGTCCTCAAGGTTTCAACAGTGTTTTGTTAAGTATACACAAAAACAGGAAGTGACAAGTACCTATCTTATTAACCTTTCACCAAATCCTAAATGGAAAGTGAGCAAGGATTTCTAAAAACATCCATGTCCAGGTTGCTTAATGCTCGCAAATCAATCCTATTGGTGACTACATATTTGTTGCTTTCTAAGATTATATATTCAACCTCAACCCTTTTGAAAATGACTAATACTAACCCTCACTTTATGCTTTTCCTGATTTCCTAATGAATCCATTGATATCTGCTTTCATACATATTTTCCTGAGTTCATCATTGTGACTGACTCTTTACATGTGCTGAAATTTACATTCACTCTCTATCCGAAACCCTATTGCTACAGAACTTTTGTTCGAAATCCTATACTCACTCTTTTTTCTATACCTACCAACTATCTTCCTAATCCTACCGACTATCCCTTTTTGACTGGAAATTCTCTTTGACAATCAATCATCCAAGGTACAAGGTCCTATGCCATTGTATATCAATTTATCTGAGACATCTGTGCAGAATATAATTCAAAGCTAAGTATCCCAATCAACAGCCCAATGCCCTTCTTGGATTCAAATCTTATCTAGATTTCTGTTTTCATACTTATATTTCACCTATATATTCTCGTAAATATCGCGAGTTCCCAATACCATTGTTCATTCCTCAGTATGATTTCTAACCTAAATCAAACCTGTTATTACTCTAACCATACACTGTACCCTCAAACTAACTGTACAGAAGAGCCGGGAGAGAGTTTGTCTTACAATACAGTAATGTAGGGGCTCTTCCACCTGCTGAGAACATCAAAGGTACAAGCAGAAATGATACCCTGGAGAAGTTGCAGGCAGCTATGAAGGACCTAATAGAGCAAAAGTCATCTTCCATGACAAACAACCTGGTCAGTATTAAGGGATGTGTCTGAATCAGCCTCTCCTTTCTTAATGTAGAGAAGATTGATCAAACCATGCCTGTGTGGAGAGCTGTTCCCAGGTGCCTATGGTTGATATACCATTCTAACTTGTGAAAGTGTCACAGGAAGTAGTGGCAGCCTCCATCTCATGGGAACCTTGGATGAATCTGGTAGGACAAAGTGGTTGCCAAGGCAGTGACCTCATTCAGTTCCTGAAGGAAGTGACCTCACCTCACTTTCCTGGTGATGGAAATCTCTGAATTTGGGATCCAGGAAGCCAGGCACCGAGAGCCAGTCCAAGTCCCAATCCCAGTGGTCTGACTTGTTTGGATTTACCAAGGACAGAGTCAGTCTTCCTTGGTACCTACTGATATGAGGATTGCCAAATGCCTGAAGAGCTCTGAAGAGGGGCCTTTACTGAGAAAGCAGGTAGTGGTTCACCGCTGGCTGTTGACAACTTCACAGAGTTGGCCAAGGAGACCAGATCTGAGACAGTACAGGCCATTTTAGGGGAACATAGTATGGCCCACTATTCAGAGGACACTCCGGATAGTCACAGACCTACTTGAGTTAAGGAGGTGCCTTTGTGGGTGTGGGTGTGAGTTTGTGGTTTTGTCTCATGTTCTGAGAATAGGTAGGAAAGGCTGTTGTTTTGATTGGAGTGGACTGTTTCTAGAAAGTCGTTTGACTAGGCGAGTGCTTCTATGTCTGTGTATCCCACTCTGTCCATGGTTGTAGACATTTGAAAAGAGAATGTATCAATGTATGTGTCCTGTCTAGTGGAAAACTTTCCAGCATTCATCAGGCCTAGTTGATGAATGGACTGTGGCTTTCCTTATGGATGGGCAACACCTACTAACTTCCTAAGTTCCTGTTTTCTTCCTGAATTCTGGCCACTCTCCAGAATAGCCTCATAGTTTTGTGTCCAAGATACATACCACCCCAAGCTCTGTGACATGGCCATGTACTTGATAGCTATAGGAAATGGGAACATCTTAGAAAACTCAGGACATCATTGTGACCAGTAAACGCTCAGTGAAGAAACCATATTTTGGTTCATTTGCTTACCTATTGTTCTGTTGCCCTGAATGTCAGGAAGGTCTTTGCCTCAGGCCACCCCTTTGTGAAGCCTGAATAAAACAGTTTTAAAATGGAAATAAATGGGAATAACTTGTGGTTCTTTGCTTTGGAAAGGGATGTGTTTGAATCAGCCTCCTAGCCCTGTATGAGGTTGTGGCTTAAATTTTCAGCACATGATGGATCTAAAGATAGATACCATGTGTGCAATCAAAACCATAATGGCAAAAATTCAGTAATTGTGGATGAGTCTCTTGCCTTCCTCTGTTAGGTACCTGACCTCTATCAAGTGAGACAGGGATCCTTTTGGTCAAATGAGTTTTTCAAAGTCCTGCAGAGGTGCTTGTGTTTTCTCGTGACTCCAAATCACATAAAAAAAAATCTATACCTGAGAGTCAATAGGGCTCAAATTGGAGAAGCAGAGCAGTATTAACGGCAGGCCTATTTGATCACTTCTGGTTCACAGGAAGGGTGTCCAGGCCACCCTGACTTTAGGCAAATGAGGGCCAAGGGAGAATATTTTGGACACTGTCTTGGGATGCGTCCCGCATGGAAACCTCCAGCCAGAGTTTATGATGAGTGTCTATATTTAACAAGATGAGGGCCATGTGGGAGTGTTTTGGTTTTAATTGTGGTCATTCGTGTGGCGGTTGGAAGAGATGACTGGATCCAACTGGGCTTGAACTATGGTGTCATTCCCCTTAGAGACTGAGTTCTGGAACTTACCTCAGAGAAATATTGCTATGAATTGTGTTGGGATTTAGGAGGCCACGCATGAGAGTCACCCTTGGAAACTGAGATCTAGGCCCAGTGTCGCTTTCCACAGAGCACTGGGAATCTCAGGAGGATATCACACAATTTTATTCTGAAAAACTTGTCAGACATAATTGATAGTCAAAACACACATGGACCTCAATTGTAGACCTCAATGGGCCTGGCTTCATGTGACCTTTTGGCCACTCTTTGGGAAGCCTTGCCTGTGAGAGTTCTCCAGAGCTTTCATTGAAATGAGCTTCCTCACCATTTAATAATTTCTGAATGAATTGAAACCCACAGTGTCTCCAACTTCATCCTTGAAAATTGGCTAGATAAATACCATGAAATTTTTGAAATTTCCTTGACCAGGTGGCACTGGAGAACATTTGGATGTCCAGTTGCTGATCATGAGTGTACCAGACAGTGTGTTGATTGACTGATTTTCATGAAAATGGTGTAGAAAAGAGATGCCAGTCATTTGAAGCCTGTTGAGAAATGGGCCCAGAGCGGTGGTGAGCAAGTGTGTGATAAAACATCTGTGGTGGGGTCATGTGGATCTGCCATTGGCTTCCAAATGGCTTGAGACTGACATGGTGCAGCCAGCAGATCCTGTATGTAAAGACATCTGGTTATATAGAGAGGTTTCAGGACAATGTTCAAAATCAGGTTTCTATGGTCAAGGGAGCAACCTATGTGGTATACAAGCCCTGTTGGTGCATTATCCTGCAGACCCTGACCCACCACACGTGAAAGAACTTCCTCCAGCCCTTTGTCCCAGTTGAACTCCTTGTATTTCATGAAGCAAATACCAAACTCCGAGTGCAGTATCAAGAAACGTTTTGAAAAGTGGAGGATGACCTAATGGCTTAGCAGTCTACATGGGGAGACACTTAGACCCAGTGGCCATAGTTTACCTACAAAGAGAGAAATCATCACTGCTGCTTCATGTTCATTGGAGAATTATAAACCATGTCCTCCAGGTCACAGATGTGCAGACCAAGCTTTGATGGTCTCACTAGAAAGGAAGCTAAAGCTCCTGACAACAACATATATTTCAAGTGCCCAACCTAGAGGCAGTTTCTCCAGAAGTCTTTAGGCTGGTAAATCTCCATGTTTGTGGAGATTTTACACTGTCCCTTACTTTTGGAAACTCCTCTACCAACTCCAAGGTTGTGAACTCCTGAACATTTTTCATTTCAGATATGTATTCAAAGATTGTCTAACTCTTCTCCTCTAAATGTGTCTTACTTGGGGTGAAGGTAATGTCAAGGCATTGTTCTGAATGAGAGTGGGAAAATTTTTGTGTAGCACACATTTGCATACACATTGATTCATTTTACAATTTTCCATTTGAAATACTGAATTCTTGACACTAACTCATACCCTACTAGACTCTGACTACTAATCCTAATATGATGGAGAAAAATACCCAAACAGAATGAAAATACAAGCAGTTTATAGCAGGCATGGTGTATTGTTGGACTTCCTTTTTGCATGATAGAGGGTAGGTATTCTAAATCTACTCAATTTTTAATTGAAATAGTCCTCCATGTGTTTTTAATGTTAACACATATGTAAATTCCTGTCTTCCTTTCTATGTAGCCTACTCAGCACATGTATTTTTATATGCAAATATAGAATCCTACATGGTCTCACACGTACATTTTTTTGAGTTGGCTGACTGGGCAGAAACAAGTTGTGAGAAGAGATCTCGTAAACGCTGGTGGAACTGAAAATTAAAACTATGGGTGAGCTTCCCAGTAGAACAATTTATACATAAATCCATGTTCAGTAAAATAAATATATTTTCATCTGTGGATGATATATATTACTGATAAATTACGTTTGGCATATATATTGATACTTTTTAATGTATTTTTGTGTTTTTCTGTATATATATATATATATATATATATATATATATATATATATATATACACACACACACACACACTCTCCAGATTTTATAAAATATGAAATATATGTCTCTTATATACACTCCATCAATACATTCATGTTCATGTATGTGGATTTATAATCAACTTTTCACAAGATTATTCTCAGAAATATTCATCTACCTGAAATACATATTCGTTTCCCAGTATGAGAACTAAGTTCAATCAATGGTGCTTACAAATCCTAATATTTCTACAGTAACAGACCCAGTTTAACATCAATGCAAGTAGATTGCTATGGGACTTAATGTCTATTTTGACCTTTATTTTAATTCAACACTGGTTCATTAGTATTTCTTCAGTTTTTGCACATCATAGGACATATATTTCATCCACAAGTTAGCAAATTAATAAGAATTTGTTTCACTTCCTGCTTCAGAACACATGAATTCTTCCATGTTACTTGACTGGTCTTTTCATGAGACTTCTTTCCAAACACATTATTTTCGATTTCCATAATCAATTTTGAAGCTAAACTCACACACTCTTCATGATAAACTATAACATTAATATTACCATTAGATGTAAAACTGGTTGGAATGAATGTATGCATATCAATATAAAATTTCCTGTATATTTTCACATTTCAATTCAATCCATTATTTAAAGTTGGAACCAGTTATGTTATTTATTCACTGTATGGTCTATTAATGCATTATCTCTATATTCATAAACACAGTGTACACCTATTTGTCCCCCCATTACTAATTTGTACCTCTTCAAAATATTGCTCCCAGAAATGGTGGAAGAAATACTGATGTCACCTTATCTATATATACATTTTATCACAGTAATATTCTGGACACAAAAAGCAAATGTCAAACTCATGATTGTATCAAAGCCTAAATGGAAAGTGAGCATGGATTACCAAAAACAACCATGTCCTGGTTACCTAATGCTCTCAAATGTCAATCCTATTGATGACTACATATTTGTTTCTTCCTAAGATTATATATTCAACCTCAAGCCTGTTGGAAATGTCTAATTCTATCACTCACTTTACACTTTGCCTGATTTCCTAATATCTCTATTGATATCTGCTTTCCTACATATTTTCCCTAGTTCATCATTGTGACTCATACTTCACATATGCTGACATTTACATTCACTCTCTACCCGAAACTCTATTGCTAAAGAACTTTTGGTCCAAATCCTATACTCACTCTTCTTTATAAACTTACTGACTATCTTTCTAATCCTACTGACTATCACTTTTTAACTCGATGTTCTCTTAAACAATCAATCATTCAAGGTAAAAGGTCCTATGCCATTTTACATCAATTCATCTGAGACACATGTGCAGAACATAATTCAAACCTAAGTATCCCACTCAAGGGCCCAATGCCCTTCTGGCTTCATATCTTACCTACATTTCTGTTTTCATACTTATATTTCACCTATATATTCTTGTAAATATCACAGGTTCCCAACACCATTATTCATCTGGCAGAGAGATTCCTAACCCAAATCGAACATGTTATTATCCCTAAATATACACTGTTACCTCAATCTAACTTTACAGAAGAGGAGGGACAGAGTTTCTCTTTAAATACCGGAATGTAGGGAATCTTCCACCTGCTGAGAACATCAAAGGTCCATGTAGAAATAATCCCTGGAGAAGATGTAGGCAGCTGTGAAGTTCCCGAGAGAGCAAAAGTCATCTTCCATGGCAAACAACCTGGTGAGGATGAAGGGATGTGTCTGTATCAGCCTCTATCAACTTCATGTAGAGAAGATAGACCAAACCAGGCCTGTGTGAAGAGGTGTTCCCAGGTGCCTATGGTTGATATACCATTCTAACTTTTGAAAGTGTTACAGGAAGTAGGAACAGCCTCCATCTCATGGGCCCTTAGAAGTAACTATTTGGACAAAGTTGTTGCCAAAGCAGTGACCTCATTCAGTTTCTGAAGGAAGTGACCTCACCTCACTTCCTTTGTGATGGAACTCTCTGAACTTGGGATCCAGGAAGAATGGCACCCAGAGCCAGTCGCAGTCCCAGGCCCAGTGGTCTCACTTGCTTCAATTTACCAAGGACAGAGTCAGTCTTTCTTAGTGCCTACAGATGTGAGGATGTTCAAATGCCAGAAAAGCTCTGAAGAGGGGCCTTTCCTGAGAAAGCAGGTAGTGGCTCACCCATGGCTAATGACAACTTCACAGAATTGGCCAAGGAGACCAGATTTGAGACAGGACAGGCCATTTGGGGGGAATATAGTATGGCCCACCATTCAGAGGACACTCTGGGTAATCACAGAACTACTTGGAGCAAAGGTGGTGCCTTTGTGGGTGTGGGTGTATGTTCATGGTCTTGTCACATGTTCTGAGAATAGGTAGGAAAGACTGTTTGTTTGGATTGGCGTGGACTGTTTCTAGTTAGTCGTTTTGCAATGCGAGTGCTTCTATGTCTGTGTATCCCACTGTGTCCGTGGTTGTAGACATTAGAAATAAGAATGCATCAAAGGATGTGTCCTGTCTAGTAGAAAGCTTCCCAGCATTTATCTTGCCCAATTTATAAATGGACTGTGGCTTTTGTTATCAAAGGGCAACACCTGATATCTTCATAAGTTTCTGTTTTCTTTCTGAATTCTGGACACTCTGCAGAATAGCTTCATGGTTTTGTGTCCAAGATATTTACCACCTAAAAGCTCTGTTATATGGCCATGTAGTGGGTAGCTAGTGTGACCAGGAAAGTCTCAGTGGAGAAACCCTGATTTGGGCTTTTTGCTTACCTATTGTTCTGTTGCCCTGAATATCAGGAAGGTATTTACCACAGGCCAATTCTTTGTGAAGCCTGAAGAAAAAAGTTTTCAAATGGAAATGAATGGACATCACCTGTAGCTCTTTGCTTAATTGCTTTGGAAATGGATTTGTCTGAAACAGCCTCTTGGCCCTGTGTGAGGCTGTGGTTAGATTCTCACCACCTGATGGATCCCATGTGTTCATCCAAAACCAAAATGATCAAAAGAGCAGTCATTGCGGATGAAGTCTCTTGCCTTCCTCTGTAAGGTTCCTGACCTCCATCAAGTGAGAAGAGGGATTCTTTGGGTCAAATGCATTCTTCAAAGCCAAGGAGAGGCAAGCCCAAAGGTGCTTGCATTTTCTCATGCTTCCAATTCACATAAAGAATCTAAACCCCACAGTCAGTCGTCCTCAAATTGGAGAAGCAGAGCAGTATTAACGGCACACTATTTGATCACTCCAGGTTCACAGGAAGGTGTTCAGGCCACCCCGACTTTAGGCAAATGAGGGGCAAGGGAGCTAACTTTGGACACTGTCTTGTTCTGCATCCCTCATGGAAACCTCCAGCCAGAGTTTATAATGAGTATCTATATGGAAGAAGATGAGGGCCTTGTGGGAGTGTTTGGGTTTTAATTTTGGAAGTTTGTGTGGTGGTTGAAAAAGATGACTGGCTCCACCTGGTCTTGAACTCTGGTGTGATTCCCCTTAGAGACTGAGTTCTGGAACTGACTTGAGAGAATTATTGCCATGAGTTGTGTTGGGATTTTAGGAGGCCATGAATGACAGTCGCCTTTGAAACTGAGATCTGTGCCCAGAAAGGCTTTCCACAAGGCACGAGGAATCTCAGCCAGAATATCACATGATTTTATTCTGAAAGACTTGGCAGCCATAGTTGAGAGGCAAAACACACATGATCTCACATTGCAGACCTCAATGGGCCTGGCTTCATGTGACCTTTTGGCGACCCTTTGGGAAGCCTTGCCTGTGAGTGTTCTCCAGAGCTTTCATTGAAATGAGCTTCCTCAACATTTAATGGCTCCTGAGTGAATTGAAAATCATAGTGCCTCCAACTTCATCCTTGAAAAATGGCTAGAGAAATACCATGGAATTTTTGAAATTTTCATGACCAGGTGGCACTGGAGAACTTTTTGATGTCCAGTTGCTGATCATGAGTATACCAGACAGTGCCTTGATTGACTGTGTTTCTTAAAAATGGTGTAGAACAGAGATGCCAGTAAGTTGGAGCCTGCTGAGTAGTGGGCCTAGAACAGTGGTGGGCAGGTGTGTGATAAAACATCTGTGTTGGGGCCATGTAGATCTGCCATTGGCTTCCAAATGGCTTGTAACTGACATGGTGCAGCAAGCAGACCCTTATATGTAAAGGCATCTTGTTATATGGAGAGGTTTCAGGGCAATGTTCAGAATCAGGATGCTATGGTCAAGGGGGCAAATTATGTGAAATAGAAGCCTGACTGGTGCATTCTCCTGCAGACCCTGAGGCACCACATGTGACAGAACTCCCTCCAGCACTCTGACCAAGTTGAACTCCTTGTATTTGTGAAGCAAATAACAAACTCCCAGTGCTCTACTAAGAAAAGTAGAGCATGATCAATTAGCTTCACAGTCCACACAGAGAGACCCTTAGACTCCAGTTGCCACAGTTTACCTACAAAGTGAGAATTCAGCACTGCTGCCTCATGTTCATTGGAAAATAAGATACCATGTCCCCCAGGTCACATAGATGCAGACCAGTTTTGATGCTCTCACTATAGAGGAAGCTAAAGCTTCGGACCACAACATACATTTTAAGTGCCCAAACTCAGAGGCATTTTCTCAAGATGTCTTTAGGCCTGCAGAGCTCCATGTTTGTGGAGTGTTTACCCTGTCCCTTACTTTTGGAAACTCCTCTACCACCTCCAAGCTTGTGAACACCGAGAATATTCCATTCCAGATATGTATTCACAGATTTTCTAACTCTTCTCCTCTAATTGTGTCTTATTAGGGGAGAAGGTAATGTCAAGGCATTGTTCTGAATGAGAGTGGGAAGATTTTTGTATCACACATATTTGCAAACACAATGGGTTTATTTTCCTATTTTCTATTCGAAATACTGAATCTCTGACACTAATCCATAACCTACTAGACTCTGACTACTAATCCTAATATGATGGAGAATAGTAACCCTAACAGAATGGAAATACAAACAGTTCAGAGAAGGCATGGTGTATACTTGGACTTCCCTTTTGCATTATATGGGGTTGGAGTTATAAATATAGTCAATGTTTATTGAAATATTTCTCCATGTGTTTTTAACGTTAACAAATATGTGAATTCCTCTCCCCTTTCTCTGTCACCTATTCAGCACATGTATTTTTATATGCTCATATAGAATACTACCTGGTATCACACAGACTTTCTTCTGAGGTGGCTGACTTGGCAGATACAAATTGTGAGAAGAGATCACTCCTCCTAAACCCTTTTGGAACTGAAATTTCAACCTATGGGTGAGCCTCCTAGTTGAACAACATTATACATAAATCCATTTTCAGTAAAATGTATTTTTTTGGATATGTGAAGGATATATATTTCATTTTGAATTTCGATTGGCATATATATTGCTACTTTTTAATGTCTGTGAGTGTGTTTCTGTGTGTATATATATATATATATATATATATATATATATATATATATATATCACTCTCCTGATTTTTCAAAATATGAAATATATGTGTCTTATTATACACTCCCTAAAATCATTCATATTCACGTATGTGGATTTATAATCAACTTTTCACAAGATTATTCTCAGAAATTCAGATTATTCATTCACCTGAAATACATATTTGTTTCCTAATACTGAAAACTAACTTCAGTAAATGCTGCATACAAATCATAATATTTCATCATTGCCTGATGGCCACGAATAGAGTGCATCACACCCAGTGTAACGCGCCACTGCACAGGTGAATAACGAGATAGAACCACAAAAAACTATCTTGTTAAGAACTTACAGCAAAATGGGGGTGCACCAAAACCTATAAGAAAGATTTTTAGCACTGAGATCTGGTAATTGGGTCTGAAAAACGAGCCAAATGTGCAACCGGAGATACGGTCTGACTGATCCTCAAAACAATAGAGTGTCTGGGTTCCAATAGACACCCTCCACACCCAACAAATGACAGGCCCAGAATACAGATTGAACTGCAGAGAAGCATCACTCAGGGGAAATCTAGTCTAGCAGGAGAAACCAGGATTAGCAGGAGAAACCAGGGGACTAGAGGCCAGGCTCTTGTGACTGGGAAGCTGGAGAACACAGAAGCGCAGGTGACAGTCCACCTGCTGTCCGCGTGACTGGGCGTCTGGAGAACACCGGCGCGCAGGAGACCGACTGCGCCACTGGGTGGCTAGTGATTGCCCACCCGCCAGTGACCTAGAGCTGAAACCAACTGGAGACAGTCCAGTTCCATCCCCGTATTCGAACATTTCGGCAAGGAGCCTGGGCCCGCCAAAGCAGAGGGGTGACGTCACTGGAGCTCGGCCTTCGGAATTCCCTACAAGTGGAATCCACTTTAGCAGGCATAGTCTACCAACACAAAGGAGAGACAACAGAGATACACAACACCGAAACAAATCTATAGAATAAAACAGAAACACAGCAATCAAATAGAGCTGGAAAGTAACATGAGCATCATGAAAAAACAAGGGAAAGAAAGGAGTACAAACAATGCAGGACAACTTAATTCTACAGGAGGACCTAGAAGCATCAGAAACAGGGATAGGGAAAGAACTTAAGGAATACCTAACTCAGATGGAAAGGAATATTAGAGAAGACATGAGGCAGCAAGTCCAAGCAATAAAAGTATATTTTGAAAATAAATTAAACAAACAAACTCAAATGGCAAACAACGAGCTTTACCAGGAGATAGAGATCTTAAAAGAAATCAAACAGTAATACTAGAAATGCAGGAAAGTATTAACCAAATTAAAAACTCAAACGAGAATATTACAAATAGACTAGATCAAGCAGAAGTCAGAATATCAGATAATGAAGACAAAGTTTATCAACTTGAAAAGAATATAATCAACACAGAAGGGAGGCTTAAATCCCACTAGCAATCTATTCAAGAGATATTGGATGTCATAAAAAATGAGAGTCATTGGGATAGAAGAAGGCATAGAGATTCAAACCAAAGGAATGGAGAACATATTAAATAAAATAATTCTAGAAAACATCCCAGAGATGAAAGATGGATCGGATTGTCAAATCCTGGAAGCCTACAGGACCCCAAACATTCAAAATCATAATAGACAAACTCCAAGACATATAATTATGAAGATAGCCAACATACAGAACAAGGAGAGAATATTAAACACTATAAGAGAAAGGAGGCAGATTACATTCAGGGGAAAACCAATTAGGTTAATGACTGATTTTTCATCACAGACTTTGAAAGCGAGAAGATCCTTGAACAATGTATTTCAAATGCTGAAAAATAATGGATTCCAACCAAGAATACTGTATCCAGCAAAATTAAGGTTCAGATTTGAAAACGAAATTAAAGTCTTTCACAATAAACAAAAGCTAAAAGAATTCGCAGCCAGAAAACCAGCACTGCAAAGCATTTTGAGCAAAATACTACAAGAAGGGAAATTGAAAATAGTGCCGAAAACTAACAGCAGGAGTTATCTCAGTAAAGGGGGAGGAAAATAACCAAAAAAGTAAAAACTAGCCAAACTAAAACATAATAAATAAATAAACATGATTGGAAGAACAAATCATATTTCAATTGTAACCTTAAATGTTAATGGCCTAAATTCACCAATCAAGAGAATGGGCTAGTAACCTGGATCAAAAAAAATAAATCCAACAATATGCTGCCTTAAGGAGACTCATATGATAGGAAAAGACATACAGAGGGTGAAGGTAAAAGGTTGGGAAAAATCATACCACTCACATGGCCCTCAGAAGCAAGAAGGAGTGGCCATACTCATGTGGAATAAAATCAACTTCAAACCTAAGTTAATCAAAAGGGATAAAGAAGGACACTATATTCTGTTAAAAGAAACCATCCACCAACAAGACATAACAATTATGAATTTGTATGCACCAAGCAATGGAGCTGCAATGTTCATAAAATAAACTCTCCTCAAGTTCAATAGCCAAATAGATTACAACACAATAATTATGGGTGACTTCAAGACACCACTCTCAGCATTAAACAGATTCTCTAGACAAGAACTGAATAAAGAAACTATCAAACTCAACAGCACAATTTGTAACCTAGACTTAAACGACATATATAGAATATATCAGCCATCATCAAGTGGATACACGTTCTTCTCAGTTTCACATGGATCCTACTCAAAGATAGACCATATATTATGCCATAGGGCAATTCTTAGTAAATATAAAAGCATGGAGATTATACCATGCACTATATCTGATAATAATGGAATGAAACTGGAAATCAATGATGAAAGAAGGAAGGAAAAATCCTACATCACATGGAAAATGAACAACATGCTACTGAATGATCAATGGGTTACAGAAGACATAATGGAGGAGATAAAAAAAATTCTTAGAGACAAATGACAATACAGGCACAACATACCGGAATCGATGGGACACAATGAAAGCAGTTTTAAGACGGAAATTCATTTCCTGGAGGTCATTCCTCAAAAAAAGAAAAAACTAACAAATAAATGAGCTCACACTTCATCTCAAAGCCCTAGAAAAGGAAGAGCAAAACAACAGCAAATGTAGTAGAAGGCAAGAAATAATCAAAATTGGAGCGGAAGTCAACAAAATTGAAACAAAAAAAACCATTAAAAATTGATAAAACTAAAAGTTGGTTCTTTGAAAAAATAAATATGATTGACAGACCCTTAGCCATGCTAATGAAGAGAAGAAGAGAGAGAGCTCAAATTACTAACATACGAGATGAAAAAGGCAATATCACAACAGACACTACAGAAATACAGAAGATAATTAGAAATTATTTTGAAACCCTATATTCCAATAAAATTGAAGATAGCGAAGTTACTGATAAATATCTTAAGTCATATGATCTGCCCAGATTGAGTCAGGAAGATACACACAATATAAATAGACCAATAAAAAAGGAGGAAATTGAAGAAGCCATCACAAACTATGACAACCAAGAAAAGCCCTGGACCAGGATGGATATACAGCAGAGTTTACAAAACCTTCAAAAGAATTAATACCAATATTTTTCAAGCTATTTCAAGAAAAACAAAAAGAAGGAGCTTTTCCAAATTTATTCTATGAGGATAAATCACCCTGATCCCGAAACCAGACAAAGACACTTCAAAGAAAGAAAACTACAGACCAATATCTCTAATGAACTTCGATGCAAAACTTGTCAATAAAATCCTGGCGAATCGAATACAAAAGCATATCAAAAAAATTGTGCACCATGATCAAGTAAGATTCATCCCTGGGATGCAAGGCTTGTTCAATATACGGAAATCAATAAATGCCATTCACCACATCAATAGACATAAAGACAAGAACCATATGATCATCTCAATAGATGCAGAAAAAAACATTTGACAAAGTTCAGCATCACTTTATGTTCAAAACACTAGAAAAACTAGGGCTAACAGGAACTTACCTCAACATTGTAAAAGCTATATATGCTAAACCTCAAGCTAGCATCATCCTAAATGTGGAAAAACTGAAGGCATTCCCTCTAAAATCTGGAACAAAACAGGGATGCCCTCTATCACCACTTCTATTCAATTTAGTTCTTGAAATACTAGCCAGAACAATTAGACAGACAAAAGAAATTAAAGGCATAAAAATAGGAAAAGAAGTATTTAAATTATCGCTATTTGCAGATGTCATGAAAATATATTTAACAGACCCCAAAGGGTCTACAATGAAACGGCTAGAGTTAATAAATGAATTCAGCAAAGTGGCAGAATATAAAATTAACACGCATAAATGAAAGGCATTCCTGTATGTCAGCAACACAACTTCTGAAATGGCAATGAGGAAAACCACTCCATTCACAATATCCTCAAATAAAATAAGATACTTGGGAATCAACCTAACAAAAGACGTGAAAGTTTTATATACTGAAAACTACAGAACCCTAAAGAGAGAGAGAGAAGAAGATCTTAGAAGATGGAAAAACAAAAGACCCAGAATAGCAAAAGCAACTCTAAACAGAAAATATGAATCTGGAGGTATAGTGAAACCAGAGTTCAAACTGTACTAAAAGCAATAGTAACAAAAACAGCGTGGTACTGGTAACAAAATAGGCAGGTGGAACAATGGTACAGAATAGAGGACACAGAAACCAATCCTCAAAATTACAACTTTCTTATATTTGAAAAAGGGGCTAAAAGCATGCAATGGAAGTAGGATAGCATCTTCAAACAATGGGGTAGGGAAAATTGGGGAAAGGTGGGGCAAGGGAGAGAAGTGAACAACAGCAGATGAGGTAGAGAAAGAAGATGGGAGGGGATGGGAGGGGGTATAGTAGGGGATAGTAGGGGATAGGAAATGTAGCAGAATACAACAGTCACTAATATGACATTATGTAAAAATGTGAATGTGTAACCGATGTGATTCTGCAACTCGTATTTGGGGAAAATTGGGAGTTCATAACCCAATTGAGTCAAATGTATGAAAGATGATATAGGATGAGCTTTGTAATGTTTTGAACAACCAATAAAAAATAAATAAATAAAGGTTTAAAGTTGAGTGGGAAGAAATCAGCTAAAAAAGAGTTGAGATGCATTCATTTTGCTAAGCAGAAACTTTGTTTTGTGTACTTGTAACCATCACAAATTTATTTTACCAGAAAACTGGCTTTTAAAAATGCACATAATTGAGATTAAAGGATAATCCACTTACCTTCAAGAAAAACTCATAGCATTTCCTATATTTTTCATATTTTATTTTTTTGTGAATATTTTGACATGGACCAGGTCTAGACTTAGGCTATTCTTCCAGAATACTACCTCATCTGACAAGTTGGTACAATGTGTTGGATTGTTCTTTTCATCTTTTATTTAATAGTTTCTAGATGATAATGTGTATTTTTCCATATGTTTGTTTGGACATACATACCCAACTATATCTTTGCATTTTCTGTTTTACTGGGGAAGAGACTCATCAAAAGCTCTTTATTATATGTATCAACAATCAAACATTTAGAGCATGCAATTATACATAATTTTGCATGAAAATATTTTTGTACCATTTTTATAAAGATTTAGAATTATTAATACTGTCCCTACTGTAATTAGTAACTCCTTACAAAAAGAATTAATCAATTGACTTTATATCAATTATGAATATGAAAATTACTAAAATAAGTATTTGGCAATTAATATGCAATTGATAGAAAGTGAAATCACAAGAAAGCCATTTAAAATGTCAGTGCATATGGTCCTTAAATAATAGGTTGTTCAAAAAAAAATTCTCTAATTCAAAAGAGTTAATATGCCATATTACAGCTAAATGTGATATAAAAACCTTAAATTATCAGTATTGATAAATAAGAATGATACCTGATTACTTAAATATGTTTATTTGATTTTCACTGTAAAATGTTAATTCTGGAAGACTTGAGAATTAAGAAAGACTTGGTCTATATTATTTCTAACAGGCTAATCAAAGTACTTTTAAATATATATGTATGTATATATATATATATATATATATATATATATATATATATATATATGTAACACATATGCATGAATATAGATACATATGCATAATAAATGTATTGTAATATATTTATCAGGTGGTTATAATTTTTAAATTTTCTCAAGAAAAAAGAATGACTATAAAAAAGGGTTTTAAATGTAAATTTCATAGCATAGTACTGTTTGTAATGCTATGAGAGAAAAATACTTATGGGGGGAAAATGAAAAAGGAAGAGAGAGAAGGGGGAAAATGAGGAAGAAAGTGAGTAAAGAAGAGGGAGAGGAGTGTTTGATGAAAAGATAAAAGTGGAGGGGCTGGGTTTGTGACTCAGTGTTAACATGCTTGTCTAGCATGTGTGAGGCAGTGGGTTATATTCTCAGCACCACATACGAATAAATAAAATGAAGGTCTATCAACAACTGAAAAAATAAAAAAAGGAGAAATATTACCAAAATTCCAAGATTTTATGAATGTTAAATACAAAAAATTATGTTGCATAGCCTTATGTAAATTCTAGACTCCCCAAAATAATCATTAAATGCTAGATTATTAGTGTTATAACTAAAAATCCATTGCTCTTTCTTCTACATTCTGTGGCATGCTAGTGCTAAAATAAATTGTATTATAACACCAAAATAAAATTCTAATATTTATACAGTAACTGACCCAGTTTAACATCAATGCAAGAAGATTCCTATGTGATATAATGTGTATATTGACGTTCATTTTCATTCAACACTGGTACATTACTATTTCTCCAGTTAATGCACATCATAGGATGTATATTTCATCCACAATTTGGCAAATATATACACATTTGTTTTGCTTTCAATCACTTTTGCTTCAGAACACATGTATTCCTCCATGTTTCTTGACTTCTCTTTTTGTGACACTTCTTTCCAAACACATTATTTTCGATTTCCATTATCACTTTTGAAGCAAAACTGACACACCCGTCATGATAAAACATAACACTAATATTACCATTAGATGTAAAACTGGTTTAAATGAATGATTGTACATCAATAAAAGATTTCTTGTATACTTTCAGATATCAATTCAATCCATTATTCAAAGTGAAACCAGTTATATCATTTATTCACAGTATGGTCTATTCATGCATTGTCTATATATTGATAGACACATGGTACACCTCTGTGTACTCCCAATAATAATTTCTATATCTTCAAAATATTGCTCCCAGAAATGGTGGAAAAAATATGCATGTCAACTGATCTACATATACATTTTATCACAGTAATATTCTGGACACAAAATGCAAAGGTCACACTTATGACTGTCCCAAAGCCTAAATGGAAAGTGAACATGGATTACTAAAAACATCCATGTCCAGGTTGCCTAATGCTTTCAAATGTCAATCCTATTGGTGATTACATATGTGTTTCTTCCTAAGACTACATTTTCAATCTCACCCTGTTGAAACTGTCTAAACCTCTCACTCATTTTATAATTTGCCTGATTTCCTACTCTCTATTCACATCTGCTTTCCTACTTTTTTCCCCAGTTCATCATTGTGACTGACTCTTCACATGTGCTGACATTTATATTCAATCTCTACCAGAAACCCTATTGCTAAAGAACTTTTGGTCCAAATTCTATACTCAATCTTCTTCGTAATACTACCGAATATATTCCTAATCCTAGCAAAAATCCCTTTTTTAACTGGATGCTCTCTTCTACATTCAATCATCGAAGGTACAAGGATCTATGCCATTGCATATCAATTTATCTGAGACATATGTGCAGAACATAATTCAAAGCTAAGTATCCCACTCAAAGGCCAAATTCCCTTCTAGGATTCAAATCTTACCTAGATTTATATTTCAATACTTATATTTCACCTATATTTTCATGTAAATATCACAGGTTTCCAATAACATTGTTCATCAAGCAGAATGATTCCTAACCCATATTGAACATGTTATTAATCCTAACCATACACTGTTCCTCAATCTAACTTTACAGAAGAGCAGAGACAGAGTTGGTATTACAATACAGGAATGTATGGATCTTCCACCTGCTGAGAACCTCAAAGGTCCATGTAGAAATAATCCCTGGAGAATGTGTAGGATGCTATGAACGACCTGAGAGGGCAAAAGTCATCTTCCATGGCAAAAAAAACATGGTCAGGATAAAGGATTGTGTCTTAATCAGAATCTCTCTTCTTAATGTAGAGAAGATGGACCAAACCAAGCCTCTGTGGAGAGCTGTTCCCCAGTACCTATGGTTGATATACCATTCTAACTGATGAAAATGTCAGAGGAAGTAGGTGCAGCCTCCATCTCATGGGACCCTTGGAAGCATCTGTTAGGACAAAGTGGTTGCCAAGGCTGTGACCTCATTCAGTTCCTGAAGGAAGTGACCTACCTCACTTTCTTGGTGATGGAATCTCTGAACTTGGGATCCAGGAAACCAGGCACACAGAGCCAGTCCCAGTACCAGTCCCAGTGGTCTCACTTGTTTGGATTTACCAAGGACAGAGTCAGTCTTTCTTGGTACCTACTGATGTGAGGATGGCCAAATGCCAGGAAAGCTCTGAAGAGGGGCCCTTCCTGAGAAAGCAGAAAGTGGCTCACCAATGGATCCTCACAACTTCACAGAGTTGGCCAAAGAAAACAGATCTGAGACAAGACAGGCCATTTTGGGGTAACATAGTATGGCCCACCATTCAGAGGACACACTGTATAGTCACAGACCTACTTGGGGAAAGGAGGTGCCTTTGTGGGTGTGGGTGTGAGTTTTTGGTTCTGTCTCATCTTCTGAGAATAGGTGGAAAAGGCGGGTTTTTTTTTGGTTTGGTGTGGACTCTTTATAGTAGGTCGTTTGACAAGGTGAGTGTTTCTTTATCTATGTATTCCACTGTGTCCATGGTTGAAGACATTAGAAAAGAGAATGCATCAAGGATGTGTCCTGTCTATTAGGAAGCTTCCCAGCATTCATCCTGCCTGATTTATTAATGGACTGTGGCTTGTCTTATAGATGTGCAACACCTACTAAATTCCTAAGTTCATGTTTTCTTCCTAAATTCTGTCCACTCTCCAAAATAGTCTTATGGATTTGTGTCCAAGATATGTACCCCTCCAAGCTCTGTGACATGGCCATGTACTGGATAGCTGAAGGAAATGGGAGCATCTCAGAAAACACAGATATCAGTGTGACCAGTAATGTCTCAGTGGAAAAACCCTTCTTTTGGCCTTTTGCTTACCTATTGTTCTGTTGACCTGAATGTCAGGAGGTCTTTGCCTCAGTCCACCCATTTGGGAAGACTGATGAAAACTGTTTTCAAATGGAAATGCATGCGCATCACCTGTCGCTCTTTGTTTAATTGCTTAGGATAAGGATGTGTCTGATTCAGCCTCTTGGCCCTGTGTGATGCTGTGGCTTAGATTCTCAGCACCTCATGGATCTAAAGAAAGATTCCATGTGTGTATCCAAAACAAAAATGGTAAAAAACCACGCTGACTTTAGGAAAATAAGTGGCAAGGGAGCTCTTTTGAACACTGTCTTGGGCTGCGCCCCTCATGGAAAACTCCAGCAAGAGGTTATGATTAGTGTCTATATGGAAGAGGATGAGGGCCTTGTGGGAGTGTTTTGGTTTTAATTGTGTTTATTTGTGTGGTGGTTGGAAGTGATGACTGGGTCCACCTGGGCTTGAACTCTGGTGTGATACCCTTAGAGACTGAGGTCTAGAACTGACGTCAGAGAAGTATTGCCATGAATTGTGTTGGGGTTTTAGGAGGCCATGCATGAGAGTCGCTCTTGGAAACTGAGATCTTGGACCAGGGTAGCTATCCACAGAACACTGGGAATCTCAGCCAGGATATCACATGATTTCATTCTGAAAGACTTGGCAGCAATAGTTGAGAGTCAAAACTCACATGGACCTCATATTGTAGACCTCAATGGGCCTGGCTTCATGTGACTTTTTGGTCACTCTTTGGGAAGACTTTCCTCTGAGAGTTCTCCAGAACTTTCATTGAAATAAACTTCCTCAACATTTAATGGTTGCTGAATAAATTTAAACCCACAGTGCCTCCAACTTCATCCTTTAAAAATGGCTAGATAAGTACCATGACATTTTTTAAATTCCCATGACCAGATGGCACTGGAGTAACTTTGGATCTTCTGCTGTTGATCATGAGTGTACAAGACAGTGCCTTGATTGACTTGGTTTCATGAGAATGGTGTAGAACAGAGATGCCAGTAATTTGGAGACTGCTGAGTTGGGGCCTAGAGCAGTGATGTGCAGGTGTGTGAAAAAACATCTGTGTTGGGGCCATGTGGATCTGCCATTGGCTTCCAAATGGCTTGTGACTGACATGCTGCAGCCAGCAGACCCTTATATGTAAAGGCATCTTGTTATATGGAGATTTTTCAGGGCAATGTTCAGAATCAAGTTGCTATGGTCAAGGGGGCAAGCATGTGCGATAGAAGCCTGGTTGGTGCATTTTTATGCAGACCCTGACACAACACATGTGACAGAAATCCCTCCAGCACTGTGCCCCAGTTGAAATCCTTGTATTTTAAGAAGCAAATACCAAACTCCAAGTGCAGCAGCAAGAAACACCACGAAAACTGGAGGATTACCAACTGGGTTCACAGTCCAAACAGGGAGACACTTAGCCCCAAGTTGCCACAGTTTACCTACAAAGAGAGAATTCAGAACTGCTGCCACATGTTCATTAGGAAAATAAGAAACAACATCCTCCAGGTCACATAGATGAAGACCCAGCTTTGATGGTCTCACTACAAAGAAAGCTAAAGCTTCTGACAACAACGTATATTTCAAGTGCCCAACCTCAGAGGCAGTTTCTCAAGAAGTCTTTAGGCAAGCAGAGCTCCATGTTTCTGGAGTGTTTACCCTTTCCCTTACTTTTGGAAACTCCTCTACCACCTTCAAGGTTGTGAACTCCTGAGCATTTTCCATTCCAGATATGTATTAACAGATTTTCTAATTCTTCTCCTCTAATTGTGTCTTACTTGGGGTGAAGGTAATGTCAAGGCATTTTTCTGGATGAGAGTGGAAAGATTTTTGTTTAGCATATGTTTGCATACACATTGGATTCATTTTCCTATTTTCCATTTGAAATACTGAATCCCTGACACTAACCCATACTGTACTAGAATCTGACTACTAATCCTAATATGATGGAGAAAAAGAATCCTAACAGAAAAGAAATAGAAGCTGTTCAGAGAAGGCATGGTATATATTTGGACTTGCCTTTTGCAAGTAGGTGTTATAATTCTAGTCAATTTTTAATTGAAATAGTCCTCCATGTGTTTTTAAAGTTAACAAATATGTGAATTCCTGTCTCCCTTTCTCTGTATCCTATTCAGCACATCTATTTTATATGCACATAAAGAATCCTACCTTTTATCACGTGTATATTTTTGTGCGGTAGCTGATTTGGCAGATACAAATTTTGAGAAGAGATCACTCCTCCTAGATGCTGTTGGAACTGAAAATTGAACCTATGGGTGAGCTTCCTAGGAGAACAACATTATACATAAATCCCTGTTAAGTAAATTGAATATTTTTAGATCTGTGAATAATGTATATTTCATGGTGAATTTCGATTGGCATATATGTTGCTACATTTTAAAATTTGTGTGTGTGTGTGTGTGTGTATACACACATACACACTCTCCAGATTTTTCAAAATATGAAATATATGTGTCTTATTTACACTCCCTAAATTCATTCATGTTCAAGTATGTGGATTTATAATCAACTTTTCACAAGATTATTTTCAGAAATATTCATCCACCTGAAATTCATATTTGTTTTCTATTACTGAAAACTAACTTCAGTGAATGGTGCATACGTATCCTGTTGATAGTCACAGCCGAAGGGGCCACAGCAAACTTCCAGGTGCCAGCAAACTTTCAGCTGCAGGCTGATGATTGGCTCACAGCGGCCTTAGCAACTTCTAGCTCATCCTCTGTGGTGATGCTCATTGGAGATGCTCATTGAGATGTTTCCCCGCCTTTCAGACTTCCAGCTTATGATTGGGTCACAGCAGCCCCAGCAACATCTAGGTGATTGGCTCCTCTGCGGTGATGCTTATTGGGCTGTTTCCCTGCCCATTCAGACCATGGAGCTGCTCATTGGGGGACTTTTTTGGCTCTGCCCAAGTTACCCAGCCAATCTGCCTCAAGAGCAGGAGGATTGTGAGAAGTGGATAGAGGCTTGTGTGGGAGGGAGAGGCTTTTGGGAAGCTGGTGTTGGGAGTTGGGGTTCTGAGGATTTTTCCTGAGAGGCTGTTTTGCTTGGCGTGTGTGGTTCTAAAAATAAAGTTAGGTTCTTTTGACAAGTGGATTCTGATTGTGCCCAGCCAGACAGCGGCATTTGGTGGCTCATATGGGGAGCGACTGAGGGTAACTGATAAGGTAAACTGCTCGCTCTTGAGGGCAGGGCGAGAGGATGGGTAGCCATTTTATGATTCCTCTTTTGTTTTAAGTTGCCTGTCCCTGGAGATGAGTGAGATGGAAGAAAAACTGCTCACATCTGAGGAAAAACTATTTGTGTCTGAGGAACAGATAGGAAGAAAGGCTATAATAATTTTTTGTTGTTCCAGTTTTATTTCGTTCTATCTCTTTTTTTGTTTGGTGTTATCTTGTTGGTTTGTATTATAGTAGAAATATGGGATCAAAAATTAGTAAAAAACAAACCAAAAAAGTGTTAAGTAAATTGTTAGAGGAAGGAGGCATCCCAGTAAAATCAAGAGCAGTCATGGCAATTGTTGATACAATACAAAAATGTAGACCATGGCTTTTTAAGGAGGAGTTGTTAAATATATCACAATGGAACCATCATGGTGCAGATTTAAAAATAATAGAAAAGAAAAGCCCAGGGATTCTGCCAGTTGGCACATTGCCATTGTGGACATTCATATCTTGTTTGCTTAGTTCAAAGCCTTCAGTTCAGTCAATGGTAGAGGAAGAAGAAGACATATTGATTCAAGTAAAACAGAAGGTGTCTCAAGTTAGTCAGATAGAAGAAAAAATTCAAGTAAAAGAGAAGGTCTCTCGAGCTAGTCAGATAGAGGAAACTATTCAAGTAAAAGAGAACGTCTCTCGAACTAGTCAGACAGAGGAAAAAATTCAAGTAAAAGAGAAGGCCTCTAAAGCTAGTTAGACAGAGAAAGAAAGTGTAAAACAGTAAAAAACAACAGGGGAAATTTACAACTGGAGACTGCGACTAACACCTTTCTATCACCAGATGACATAAGTGTCCAACTAACAAGGCCACTTTCTTATGCTGGGAGGCCCCCAACTCCCGCAGTTGATAGTTAGGATCCTGAGACAAGATTTCAAATATTAACATGCCCTGTATTTGAGGGAGGAGGGCAGCGTGTTTACCATGCTTTAAATTTCAAAACAGTGAAGCAGCTAAAAGAGGCTGTAACAACCTATCGTCCTCAAGCACCCTTCAATGTAATCATGGTCGAATCCATTAACAACTTGAACATGAAGCCAGTGGATTGGGCTAATATGTGTAATGTTGTGTTAAATGGAGGACAATGCATGTTATGGAAGGTTGCCAATGAGGAATGTTGAAAGGAGACAGCTAGGCGAAATGCAGGAGCTGGTTATCCTCAGAGAAATCTAGATATGTTTTTAGGAAAGGGACCTTATGAAGATCAGCAGCAGCAAATTGCATATGATCATGGTGTATGTGCACAAATTGGTGTAGATGCAATTAAGGCATGGAAGACTTTACAAGAACATGGAGGTTTACAAGGTCAATTATCTAAGGTAATACAAGGAGCTAATGAACCTTATGCTGAATTTGTAGATAGGCTTATTCAAAGAGCTACCAGAGTTTTTGGGAATACAGAACAAGCAATGCCATTACTAAAACAACTGGCTTATGAGCAAGCGAATCGTTGTTGCAGAGATATCATTAGACCATGGAAAAATGAAGATTTAAACACATTGATTTAATTATGTAGAGACATTAATGAACAAGAGCAAGTCATGGCAGCTGCAGTAAAACAGGCTTTAGTTGCCAGATACATTAATGAACAAGGGCAAATTGTGGCAGCTACAGTAAAACAGGCTTTAGATGCCAGACCAAGAACATGCTACCAATGTGAAAAAACAGGACATTTTAAAAGGAATTGGCCCATAGAAGGAGGGTTTAACAATATTAGGTATCAAAGGAGTAGAATACCAGGTATTTGGCCACAATGCCATAGAGGGAGACATTGGGCTAATGAGTGCTGTTCTCAAACCACCATAGAGGGTACTCAATTATCAAAAAATGAACAAGGACCAGGTGTTTATCCACAATATCATGGAGAAAGGCATTGGGCTCAATTGCCAAATAAATGGACAGGGGGTTCCAATGCTCCGGGGCCCCAAACCACAAATATACAGAGCACTGGAGGAACCCAGAAACCCCATCAGGGTAGTGCCCAGGACACATTGTCCATCAGATCCCTCATCAGACAAACCAGAGGGAGCACAGTGTTGGACATCTGCGCCTCTGCCAGATCAGTACTAACTCCAGAGATGGGAGTTCAAATCATTCCCACAGGGGTAAAAGGACCTCTTCCCAAAGGAACCATGGGCTTATTATTGGCATGCAGCTCTTCTACTCTAAAAGAACTTATGATAAGTCCTGGTGTGATTGATCCCGATTATGAAGGTGAAATAAAAATTATAGCCAGTTCTCCAAAGGACATATCAGTAATTTCACAAGGAGATAGAATAGCACAGTTACTAATAATACCCAGCCTATATGATAAATTTTCCAGTCGTACTGTAGAAAGATGTTCCAAGGGATTAGGCTCCACAGGTGTAGATTTGGCTATGCTTTCTTTAAATTTAGATTTTCGCCCCATGCTAAAACTAAATATTCAAGGGCATGAATTGAATGGGCTACTGGATACAGGTGCAGACATTAGCATCATCTCTCGTCAAGAATGGCAAACACATTGGCCATTACAACAAGCCACTCAAACACTTCGAGGCCTATAAGTGGCGACTAATCCCCATAGAAGTAAAATGGTATTAGATAGGAAGGATCCTGAAGGATGTGAAGGAACTATACAGCCATATGTATTGGATCATCTTCCCATAAATTTATGGGGACGAGATGTCCTAGATCAATTAGGTTTGACATTAACAAATAACATCAACCAAAATGCAGCCACTATTATGACTAGACAAGGTTTTAGGAAAGAAAAAAGATTAGAAAAACAAGAATAAGTCATAGCAGCACCAATACAAATAGATCAAGGAACAGAGAGACATGGGTTGGATTTTCAGAAAGGGCCACTGAGACAATAAAAATTACCTGAAAATCAGAAAGACAGTATGGGTTCCTCAGTGGCCCCTGACTAAAGAAAAGATACAAGCAGTCCATGACCTGGTAAAACAACAATTAGCAGAAGGACATATACAACCGACTGTATATCCCCAAAATACTCCCATTTATGTCATCAAAAAGAAATCTGGTAAATGGAGACTATTGCAAGATTTTAGAGCCATTAATAATGAGATGGTTATTATGGGACCTGCTCAATCAGGGATTCCTCAATTGTCTGCTTTGCCAATAACCTGGTATGTTTTAGTTATAGATATTAAATATTGTTTTTTTTTCAATTATAATTCATCCTAAGGATAGTCCAGGTTTTGCTTTTACTATCCCTGCACTGAATCATGAAGGTCCTGATCAGAGATATGAATGGAAAGTACTCCCTCAAGGGATGGCTAACAGCCCAACTATGTGTCATATTTATGTTAACAAAGTAATCCAGCCACTTAGAAATCAAAATTCTGAACACAAATATTTCACTATATGGATGATGTATTATTAGCACACAAAGCTAAAAACACATTGCTAGAAAGTTATGCCACACTTACAAACTTATTAAAAATTATAATGTAGAGATAGCAATAGATAAAGTAAAATTAAATTTTCCAATTAATTATTTAGGAGTTCTGTTATCCTCAACCATGGTCAGTCCACCAAAAATTCAAATACGAGTAGATCAACTCAAATCACATAACGACTTTCAAAAGTTATTAGGAGACATAAATTGGATAAGGCCTTATCTAGGTATACCAACAGAAGAGTTGGGACCTTTATTTGATATCCTAAAAGGTCTATCAGATAAAAATTCACCTCGCATGTTAACACCTGAAGCAAGAAAGGCATTAAAAATCAATGAAACAAAATGGAAAATATGCATTTGGATAGAATTGATATAAGTTTGCCTTTATTATTTATTGTACTACCAACAAAAAATATTCCTACAGGAGTATTTTGGCAAGAAGGTCCATTATTATGGATACATTTATCTTATTCTCCTTACACTATTCTTACTAGGTATCCTGAGGCTTTAGGATAATTAATACTCAAAGGAATTAAAGCAGCAAAGGAAGTGTTTGGAATTTTTTCCAATAAAATTTTTACTCCATATACTCTGAATCAAATTGATGAGTTAGCTAATGAGTTAAATACTTGGGCAATAATCATGGTCCAATCTAATGTTTATTTTGATAACCACTTACCATCTAACCCTTTATTGTCTTTTTGGTCATCGCATCCTGTAATTTTTCCAAAATTGAGAAGAAAAACACTTATCATGAATACTTCAAATATATTCACTGATGTATCAAATAATGGTACAGCAGCAATAGTTATACCTGATAAAACTTATAAATTTTTAGTACCCAAACAATCAGCTCAAAAGGTAGAGCTTAATGCAGTATTACAAGCTTTTGAGATATTTAAATATTCTGTATTTAATTTATTTTCCGATAGTCAGTATATAGTTAATGCTATAGTATCCCTTGAAGTTGCTGGTAAGATTTCTCCTTTCTCTACTGTTTTCTCTTTACTTTCCAATATAAAAAGTCTAATCTGGGACAGAAAAGATCTATTCTTTATAAGACATATAAGGGCACATCCAAAAAGAAGATGATTTGACTCAAGGCCTTATCAGCTGATATCCAAAATTCCAGTTTGACTATCCTTACATCTGAGATAGAACCAGGATGCTTTTTTCATTATCTATTTTATTATTGCCCTTTCCCACATTCTATTTTGTTTTTTGAGCTCATACAGACCTAGTTTAATGTTTTGCTGATCAGTTCTATTTTTTGACAAAAGAGTTTTTGAACATTGCAATGGAGATTTCACGTGTAAAAAGTTATAAGGCCTTTACTATTAAGTTATGTGTTGAATGTATTATATTATGTGTGCACACTTGTGTTTTGTGTTATATGTTTGAATGTTCGTATGTCCATATATGATATATGATGAGCACTCATAAAAAAATGGATCCAAATATTTTTTTATTCACATTATTTAAATGGTTTAATTTAAATTGGGTAAAGAGCTGTTGAGGTTTGTTTTAAAATTTGAAAAAAAGGAGGTTAACAGATCTGTTTCCTTTCTTTCACCTTTCCTTTTCATTATATTTAATAATTATCTTCAAGACAATGTAAATAGTTAAGAAAATTGTTTTCTTTCAGTGCCTTCTGGAATGTTACATAATTTTTCTTTAGCCATTATTGCCAGAATTCCTATCTTCATCCCAGTGCTGGTGAAATCAAAGATAAAACCAATCTACAGCTTCTGCAATAGCCATCACTGAAATGCTTGCAGAACTTGCCTAGACACATTAAGAACTCTCCTGTATGCATTGTAAACTACCTGTTTGTGCAGCGACTTGTGGTAGTGTTCGGGTATATTTGCTGATGATGTCATCGGTGGTACAATTTTTCCAAAAGGAGCCGTTAATTGGCTTGGTGTATCTTCCTCTCTTCTGTGTGTCATTATCGTCCAGCTAATGTTTGGGGGCCATTAGAGGTGAGGCAAAGAACCTCACCACCCCCCGGTGGTATAAAGACCTCTCCACAGGTGTTGCTGTAAACTGGACCGGTAGTCAGTGATGGGTAAGATCCAATATGCAATGGTACCAACTTAACGGGTAAGGACCATATGTACTATTGGACAACCTAAGGCAGGCACTGTCCCTAAGCCACATGTGTGTTGTTTAAACAGAGAGGGGGAGATGTTGAGAGCCACATCCGAAGGGGCCCCAGCAAAATTCCAGAAGCCAGCAAACTTCCAGCTGCTGGCTGATGATTGGCTCACAGCAACATCTAGCTGATTGGCTCCTCTGCGGTGATGCTCATTGGGCTGTTTCCCTGCCCTTTCAGACCACGGAGTTGCTCATTAGGGGACTTATTTGGCTTTGCCCACATGACCTAGCCAATCGGCCTCAAGAGCAGGAGGATTGTGGGAGGTGGAGAGAGGCTTGTGTGGGAGGAAGAGGCTTTTGGGAAGCCAGTGGTGGCAGTTGGGGCTCTGAGGGTTTTTCCTGAGAGGCTGTTTTGTTTGGCGTGTGTGGTTTTAAAAATAAAGTTAGTTTCTTTTGACAAGTGGCTCCTGATTGTGCCCAGCAAGACTGCGGCATTATCCTAATATTTCTACAGTAACTGCCCCAGTTTAACAGCAATGCAAGTAGACTCTTATGGGCATGATTTGTATTTTGATGTTCATTTTTATTCAACACTGGTACATTACTATTTCTTCAGTTTATGCACATCAGAGGGTATATATTTCTTGCACAAGTTGGCAAATTTATAGGCATTTGTTTCACTTTCAATCACTTCCTGCTTCAGAACACATGCATTACTCCAGGTTTCTTAACTGGTCTATTCGTGAGACTTCTTTCCGAACATATTATTTCCGATTTTCTTTATAATTGTTTAAGCAAAACTCACACACCCTTCATGATAAACCATAACTATCATTTCACAATTAGATGTATAACTGTTTGGAATGAATGATTGTATATCAATATAAGATTTCTTATATATTTTCTGATATCAATTCAATCCATGATTTAAAGTGGAACCAGTTATATTATTTATTCACAGTATGGTCTATTCATGCATTATCTATATTCATAGACACAGGGTACACCTCTTTGTACCCCCAATACTAATTTATATGTTTTCAAAATATTGCTCCCAGTAATAGAGGAAGAAATACTCATGTCACCTGATCTCAATATGCATCTTATCACAGTAATATTCTGGACGCAAAATGCAAAATTCACACGTGTGATTGTACCAAAGCCTAAATGGACACTGAACATGGATTACTAAAAACATCCATGTCGAGCTTGCATAACGCTCTCAAATGTCAATCCTATCAGTGACTACATATTTGTTTCTTCCTAATATATTCAACCTCAAAACTGTTGAAAATGTCTAATACTATCACTCACCCTGTACTTTGCCTGATTTCCTAATGTCTCTATTGATATCGGCTTTCCTACATATTTTCCCCAGTTCATCATTGTGACTGACCCTTCACATGTGCTGACATTGATATTCACTCTCTAACCAAAACCCAATTGCTAAAGAACTTTTGGTACAAATACTAAATTCACCCTTGTTCCAAAATCTACCGACTATCTTCCTGATCCTATTGATTATCCCTGTTTGAGTGGATGTTCTCCTCTACATTCAATCATCCAAGGTACAAGTCCTATGGCATTGTATATCGACTTATCTGAGACATGTGTGCAGAACGTAATTTAAAGCTATGTATCACAATCAATTGCCCAATGCACTTCTGAGCTTCAAATCTCACCTAGATTTCTGTTTACATACTTATATTTCACCTCTGTATTCCTATAAATATTGCAGGTTCCCAATACCATTATTCATCCCACAGAATGATTCCTAAACCAAATCGATCCTGTTATTATCCCTAACCATACACTGTTGCCTCAATCTAACATTACAAAAGAGCAGGGACAGAGTTCATCTTACAATACAGGAATGTAGGGGATCTTACACCTGCTGAGAACCTCAAATTTCTATGCAGAAATGATCCCTGGAGAAGATGTAGGCAGCTATGAAGGACCTGAGAGAGCAAAAGCCATCTTCCATGGCAAACACCTTGTGATAACGAAGGGATGTGTATGAATCAGCCTCTCTCTTCTTAATGTAGAGAAGATGGGCCAAACCAGACCTGCGTGGAGAGGTGTTCCCGGGTGGCCATTGTTGATATACCATTCAAACTTGTCAAAGTGTCACAGGAAGTAGGGGCAGCCTCCATCTCATGAGACTCATGAAAGCAACTGTTAGGACAAAGTGGTTGCCAAGGCAGTGATCTCATTCAGTTCCTGAAGGAGGTGACCTACCTAACTTCGTTGGTGATGGAACTCTCTGAAATTGGGATCCAAGAAGCCAGGCACCCAGAGCCAGTCCCAGTCCCAGTCCCAGTGGTCGAACTTGTTTGGATTTACCAAGGACAGAGTCAGTCTTTCTTGGTACCTAATGATATGAGGATGGCCAAATGCCAGTAGAGCTCAGAAAAGGGGCCTTTCCCTAGATAGCAGGTATTGGCTCAATGCTGCCTGCTGACAACTTCGTAGAGTGGGCCAAGAAGAACAGATCTGAGACAGGCCAGGCCATTTTGGGGGAACATAGTATGGCCCACCAGTCAGAGGACACTCCATATAGTCACAGACCTACTTCAGGGAAGGAGGTGCTTTTGTGGATGTGGATGTGAGTTTGTGGTTTTGTCTCATGTTCTGAAAATAGGTAGGAATGGTGGTTTGTATGGTTTGGAGTTGACTGTTTCTAGGAAGTCGTTTGGCAAGGCGAGTGTTTCTATGTCTGTGTATCCACTGTGTTCGTGGTTGTAGTCTTTAGAAAAGAGAATGCATCAATGGAGGTTTCCTGTCTAGTTGGAAGCTTCCCAGCATTCATCCTGCCCACTTTATAAATGGACTGTGGCTTGCCTTATGGATGGGCAACACCTACTATCTTCCTAAGGTCCTCTACACATCTTGATTTCTGGCCTCTCTCCAGAATAGGCTCATGGTTTTGTCGCCAAGATATGAACCACCTCCAAAATCTGTTACATGGCCATGTAATGGATAGCTGAAGGGAATGGGAACATCTCAGAAAACTCAGATATCAGTGTAACCAGTAAAGTCTCAGTTTAAAAACCTTGCTTTGGCCCATTTGCTTACCTATGGTTATGTTGCCCTGAATGTCAGAAAGGTATTTGCCTCAGGCCACCCCTTTCTGAAGCCTGAAGAAAACATTTTTCAAATGGAAATGAATGGGCATCACCTGTGGATCTTTGCTTAATTGCTTTGGAAAGAGATGTGTCTGAATCAGCCTCTTGGCCCTGTGTGAGGTTGGGGCTTTGATTCTCAGAAGGTGATAGATCTAAAGAAAGATCCCATGTGTGCTTGGGTTTTCTATTGCCTCCAACTCACATAAAGGATTTATACCTGACAATCAGTAGGATTAAATTGGAGAATCAGAACAGTATTAACGGCAGGCCTATTTGATCACTCCTGGTTCACAGGAAGGGTGTCTAGGTCACCCTGACTTTAGGCAAATGAGGGGCAAGGGAGTTTATTTTGGAAACTGTCTTGGGCTTCCCCCCTCATGGAAAATTCCATCCAGAGGTTACGATGAGTGTCTATATGGAAGATGATAAGGGCCATGTGGCAGTGTTTTGGTTTTAATTGTGGTCATTTGTGTGCTGGTTGGAAGAGATGACTGGGTACACCTGGACCTGAACTCTGGTGTGATTCCCCTTAGAGACTGAGTTCTGGAACTGACTTCAGGGAAGTATTGCCATTAATTTTGGTGGGATTTTAGGAGGCCACACATGAGAGTCGCCCTTGGAAACTGAGATCTAGTCTCAGGGTGTCTTTCCACAGTGCACTGGGAATCTCCACCAGGATATAAGACGATTTTATTCTGAAAGACTTGGCAACCATAGTAAAGAGTCAAAACACATATTGAACTCACATTGAGTAGACATCAATGGGTCAGGCTTCATGTGACATTTTGGCCACTCGTTGGGAAGCGTTGCCTTTTAGAGTTCTCCAGAGCTTTCATCCTCACCATTTAATGGTTCCTGAATGAATTGAAAAACCAGTGCATCCAACTTGATACTTGAAAAATGGCTAGATAAATACCATGAAATTTTTGAAATTCCCATGACCAGGTGGCACTGGAGAACCTTTGGATGTCCTGTTGCTGATCATGAGTGTACCAGACAGTGCCTTGAATCACTGGGTTTCATGAAAATGGTGTAGAACAGAGATGCCAGTAAGTTGGAATTTGCTGAGTAGTGGGCCTAGAACAGTGGTGGGCAGGTGTGTGATTAAACATCTGTGTTGGTGTCATGTGGATTGGCCATTGGCTTCCAAATGGCTTTTGACTGACATGGTGCAGCCAGCAGACCCTTGCATGTAAAGGCATCTTGTTATATGGAGAGGTTTCAGGGCAATGTTCAGAATCAAGTTGCTAGGGACAAGGGGGAAGTCTATGTTGGATAGAAGACTGGTTGGTGCATTCTCCTGGCAGACCCTGACCCACCACACATGACAGAACTCCCTCCAGCACTGTGTCCCAGTTGAACTACTTGTATTTCGTGAAGCAAACACCAAACTCCCATTGCAGCAGCTAGAAAGACCATGAAAAATGGAGGATGACCACATGGCTTCAGAGTCCACACAGGAAGACACTTAGCCCCCATTGGCCACAGTTTACATACAAAGAGAGAATTCTGCACTACTGCCTCATGTTCATTAAAGAATAAGAAAACATGTGCTCCAGGTTACATAGATGCAGACCCAGCTTTGATGGTCTCACTGCAAAGGAAGCTAAAGCTCCTGACTACAACATATATTTCCAGTGCCCAAACTCAGAGGCAGTTTCTCATAAGTCTTCCGGTCAGCAGAGCACCATGTTTGTGAAGTGTTTACCCTGTCCCTTACTTTTGGAAACTCTTCTACCACCCCCAAAGTTGTGAACTCCTGAGCATATTCCATTCCAGATAAGTATTCATAGATTTTCTAACTCTTCTCCTCTAATTGTGTCTAACTTGGGGCGAAGGTAATGTCAAGGCATTGTTCTTGATGAGAGTGGGATGATTATTTTTAGCACATATTTGCATAAACATTGGATTCATTTTCCTAATTTTCATTCGAAATACTGAATCACTCACACTAACCCATACCCTACTAGACTCTATATTCTGACTCCTAATCCTAATATAATGGAGAAAAATAACCCAAAATGAATAGACATACAAGCATTTCAGAGGAGGCATGGTGTATAATTGGACTTGCCTTTTGCATTATGTAGAATTGGAGTTATAAATCTAGTCAATTTTTTGTTGAAATAGTTCTCCATGTGTTTTTTTTAACTTTTGTTGTTTGTTGTTCAAAACATTATATAGTTCTTGATATATCATATTTCACACTTTGATTCAAGTGAGTTATGAACTCCCATTTTTATCCCGTATATAGTTTGCAAAATCATATCAGTTACGCATCCATTGATTTACATATTGCCATACTAGTGTCTGTTGTATTTTGCTGCCTTTCCTATCCTCTACTATCCCCCCTCCCCTCCCCTCCCCTCCCATCTTCTCTCTCTACCCCCTATACTGTAATTTATTTTTCCCCCTTGTATTTTTCCCTTTCCCCTCACTTCCTCTTGTCCGTAATTTTGTATAACCCTGAGGGTTTTCTTCCATTTCCATGTAATTTCCCTTCTCTCTCCCTTTCCCTCCTACCTCTCATCCCAGTTTAATGTTAATCTTCTTCTCATGCTCTTTATCCCTACTCTGTTCTTTGTTACTCTCCTTATATCAAAGAAGACATTTGGCATTTGTTTTTTAGGGATTGGCTTCCTTCACTTAGCATAATCTGCTCTAATGCCATTAATTTCCCTGCAAATTCTATGATTTTGTCATTTTTTAATGCTGAGTAAAACTCCATTGTGAATTAATGCCACATTTTTTAACCATTCATCTATTGAAGGGCATCTAGGTTGGTTCCACACTCTTGCTATTGTGAATCGTGCTGCTATGAACATCAATGTAGCAGTGTCCATGTACCATGCTCTTTTTAGGTCTTTATGAAATAGACCGAGAAGAGTAGTAGCTGGGTCAAGTGGTGGGTTCCATTTCAAGCTTTCCATGAAATCTCCATACCGCTTTCAAAATTGGCTGCACCAATTTGCAGCCCCACCAGAAATGTACATTTGTACCCATTTACACACATCCTCGCCAAAACTTGTTGATGTTTGACTTCATAATGGCTGCCAATCTTACTGGAGTGAGATGGTATCTTATGGTGGTTTTGATTTGCATTTCTCTGACTGCTAGAGATGGTGAGCATTTTTTCATGTACTTGTTGATTGATTGTATTCCTCCTCTATGAAGTGTCTGTTCAGGTCCTTGGGTCATTTGTTGATTGGGTTATTTTTTATCTTATTGTCTAATTTTTGAGTTCTTTGTATACTCTGGATATTAGGGCTCTATCTGAAGGGTGAAGAGTAATGATTTGTTCCCAGGATGTAGGCTCCCTATTTACCTCTCTTATTCTTTCTTTTGCTGAGAAAAAAAAAAATTAAGTTTGATTAAGTCCCATTTCTTTATTCTTGTTATTAACTCTTGTGCTATGGGTGTCCTATTGCGGAATTTAGAGCCAGACCCCACAGTATGTAGATCGTAGCCAACATTTTCTTCTATCACACGCCGTGTCTCTGATTTGATATCAAGCTCCTTGATCCATTTTTTGTTAACTTTTGTGCATGTCGAGAGGAAGGGATTCAGTTTCATTTTTTTTCATATGAATTTCCAGTTTTTCCAGCACCATTTGTTGAAGATGCTATCCTTCCTCCATTGCATGCTTTTAGCCCCTTTATCAAATATAAGATAGTATGTAGTTTTTTGGATTGGTTTCTGTGTCCTCTATTCTGTACCATTGGTCCACCCGCCTGTTTTGGTACCAGTACCATGCTCTTTGTGTTACTATTGCTCTGTAGTATAGTTTGATGTGTGGTATCGCTATACCGCCTGATTCACACTTTCTGCTTAGCATTGTTTTTGCTATTCTGGGTCTTTTATTTTTCGATATGAATTTCATGATTGCTTTCTCTATTTCTACATGAAATGCCGTTGGGATTTTGATTGGCATTGCATTAAACCTATAGAGAACTTTTGGTAATATCGCCATTTTGATGATGTTAGTTCTGCCTATCCATGAACAAGGTATATTTTTCCATCTTCTAAAATCTTCTTCTATTTCTCTCTTTAGGGTTCTGTAGTTTTCATTGTATAAGTTTTTCACCTCTTTTGTTAGGTTGATTCCCAAGTATTTTATTTTTTCTGAGGATATTGTAAATGGAGCGGTTGTCCTCATTTCCATTTCAGACAATTTTTTGCTGATATACAGGAATGCCTTTGATTTGTGCATTTTGATTTTACATCCAGCCACTTTGGTGAATTCATTTATTATCTCTAATAGTTTCTTTGTAGACCCTTTTGGGTCTGCTAGGTATAGAATCATGTCATCTGCAAATAGTGATAATTTAAGTTTTTCTTTTCCTATTTTTATGCCTTTAATTTCTTTTGTCTGTCTAATTGCTCTGGCCAGTGTTTCTAGAACTATGTTGAACAGAAATGGTGAGAGAGGGCATCCCTGTCTTGTTCAAGATTTTAGAGGGAATGCCTTCAATGTTTCTCCATTCAGAATGATGCTAGCCTGAGGCTTAGCATAGATTGCTTTTACAGTATTGAGGTAGGTTCCTGTTATCCCTAGTTTTTCTAGAGTTTTGAACATAAAGGGATGCTGTACTTTGTTGAATGCTTTTTCTGCATCTATCGAGATGATCATATAGTTCTTCTTTCTAAGTCTATTGATGTGGGAAATAACATTTATTGATTTCTGTATATTGAACGAACCTTGCATCCCATGGATGAATCCTACATGCTCATGGTGCACAATTTTTTGATATGTTTTCGTATCCGATTCACCAGAATTTTATTGAGGATTTTTGCACCTAGGTTCATTAGAGATATTGGTCTGTAGTTTTGCTACTTTATAGTGAGTTTCTCTGGTTTAGGAATCAGGATGATGTTGGCCTCGTAGAATGAATTTGGAAGTTCTCCCTCTTTTTCTATTTCCTAAAATAGCTTGAAAAGTATTGGTATTAATTCCTCTTTAAATGTTTTTTAAAACTCCGCTGTATACACATCCGGTCCTGGGCTTTACTTAGTTGATAGTCTTTGGATGGTTTCTTCTATTTCCTCCATTGATATTGGTCTGTTTAGGTTGTCCATATCCTCCTGACTCAATCTGGGCAGATCAGATGACTTAAGAAATTTATCGATGCCTTCACTATCTTCTATTTTATTGGAGTATAAGGATTCAAAATATTTTCTGATTATCTTCCGTATTTCTGAAGTGTCTGTTGTGATATTGTCTTTTTCATCCCGTATGCTAGTAATTTGAGTTCTCTCTCTTCTTCTCTTCATTAAAATGTCTAAGGTTCTGTCGATTTTATTTATTTTTTGAAAGAACCAACGTTAAGTTTTCTCAATTTTTTCAATTGTTTCTTTTGTTTCGATTTCATTAATTTCAGCTCTGCTTTTAATTATTTCTTGCCTTCTACTTCTTTTTCTGTTGTTTTCTTCTTCTTTTTCTAGGGTTTTGAGATGAAGTATGAGATCATTAATTTGTTGGTTATTTTCTTTTTTTAAGGAATGAATTCCAAGCAATGAAATTTCGTCTTAAAACTGCTTTCAATGTGTCCCATAGATTTTGATATGTTGTGTCTGTGTTTTCATTTATCTCTAAGAATTTTTTAATTTCCTCCTTGATGTCTTCTAAAACCCATTGATCATTCAGTAACCTATTGTTTATTCTCCAAGTGATGCATGATTTTTCTTTACTTCTTTTATCATTGATTTTCAGTTTCATTCCATTATGATCAGATGAGATGCATGGCATTATCTTTACTCCTTTATATTTTTTAAGAATTGCCCTGTGATGTAATATATGATCTATTTTGAGAAGGATCCATGTGCTGCTGATAAAAAAGTGTAACTGCTTGATGTTGGGTGATTTATTCTGTATATGTCAATTAAGTCTATGTTATTAATTGTGTTATTGAGTTCTATACTGTTGCCTCAATCTAACATTACAAAAGAGCAGGGACAGAGTTCGCCTTACAATAAAGGAATGTAGGTTATCTGCAAACTACTGAGAACCTCAAAGTTCCATGCAGAAATGATCCCTGGAGAAGATGTAGGCAGCTATGAAGGACCTGAGAGAGCAAAAGCCATTTTCCATGGCAAACGACCTGGACAGGAAAAAGGGATGTGTCTGAATCAGCCTCTCTCTTCTTAATATAGAGAAGATGGACCAAACCAGCCCTGCGTGTACAGCTGTTCCCATGTGCCTATTGTTGATATTCCATTCTAAGTAGTCAAATTTTCACAGGAAGTAGGGGCAGCCTCCATCTCATGGGACCCATGGAAGCAACTGTTAGGACAAAGTGGTTGCCAAGGCAGCGACCTCATTCAGTTCCTGAAGGAAGTGACCTACCTAACTTCCTTGGTGACGGAACTCTATGATCTTGGGATCCAAGAAGCCAGGTACCCAGAGCCAGTCGCAGTACCAGTCCCAGTGGGCCCAATTTTTTGGATTTACAAAGTACAGAGTCAGACCTTCTTGGTAACTACTGATGTGAGGAGGGCCAATTGCCAGTAGAGCTCTGAAGAGGGTCTTTTCCTGAGATTGCAGGTAGTGGCTAACCGCTGACTCCTCACAGTTTTACAGAGTTGGCAAAGGAGACCAGATCTGAGACATGACAGGCCATTTCGGGGGGAAAATATTATGGCCCACCAGTCAGAGGACACTCCAGATAGTCACAGTCCTACTTGGGGGAAGGAGGTGCCATTGTGGGTGTGGGTGTGAGTTTGTGGTGTACCAGACAGTGCCTTGATTAAATGGGTTTAAGGAAAATTGTGCAGAACAGAGTTGCCAGTAAGTTGGACCCTCCTGAGTAGTGGGGCCAAAGCTGTGGTGTGCAGGTGTGTGATAAATCATCTGTGGTGGGGCCATGTGGATTTGCCATTGATTTCCAAATGGATTGACACTGACACGGTGCAGTGAGGAGACCCTTGAATGTAAAGGCATCTTGTTATATGGATAGTTTTCAGGGCAATGTGCAGAATCAGGTTGCTATGGACAAGGGGGCAAGCTATGTGGGAATGAAGCCTGATTGTTGCTTTCTCTTGCAGACCCTGAAAAACCACACGTGACAGAACTCCCTCCAGCACTGTGTCCCAGTTGAACTCCTTGTATTTCATAAAGTAAATACCAAACTCCCAGTGCAGCAGCAGGAAAAAACCACGAAAAGTTGAGGATGACCAAAAAGCTTCACTGTCCACACGGGGAGACACTTAGCCCCCAGTGGCCACAATTTACCTACAAAGTGAGAATTCAGCACTGCTGCCTCATGTGCATTGGAAAATAAGAAAGAATGTCCTCCAGGAAACATAGATGCAGACCCAGCTTTGATGGTCTCTATACAAAGGAAGCTAAAACTCCTTACAACAACATATATTTCAAGTGCCCATCCTCAGAGGTAGTTTCTCAAGAATTTGTTTTTAGGCCAGCAGACCTCCATATTTCTGGAGTGTTTACCCTGTCCCTTACGTTGGAAGACTCCTCTATTACATCCAAGTTTGTGAACTCCTGAGCATTTTCTATTCCAGATATATATTCACAGAATTTCTAACTCTTCTCCTCTAATTGTTTCTTATTTGGGGCGAAGGTGACGTGAAGGCATTGTTGTGGATGAGAGTTGGAAGATTTTCATGTAGCACATGTTTGCATACACATTGGATTCATTTTCCTATTTTCCATTCGAAATACTGAATCTCTGACACTAACGCATACCCTACTAGACTCAGACTACTATTCCTAATATGATGGAGAAAAATAACCCAAACAGAATATAAATACAAGAAGTTCAGAGGAGGCATGGTGTATAGTTGGACTTCCTTTTGCATGATAAAGTGTAGGTGTTATAAATCTAGTCAATTTTTATTGAAATAGTTCTCCATGAGTTTTTTTTCCTTTAATTTTTATTGTTGGATCTTCAAAGCATTACATAGTTCTTGACATATCATACTTCACACTTTGATTCAAGTGGGTTATGAACTTCCATTTTTCCCCGTATACAGATTGCAGCATCCCATTGGTTACCCATCCACTGTTTTACATATTGATATAGTGTCTGTTGTATTCTGCTGTCTTTCCTATCTACTATCTCCCATCCCCTTCCCTCCAATCTTCTCTCTCTACACCACATACTGTAATTTATTTCTTCCCCTTGTTTTATTCCCCTTTCTTCTCATTTCCTCTTGTATTTAATTTTGTATAACCATGAGGATCTCCTTCCATTTCCATGCAATTTCCCTTCTCTTTCCTTTCATTCCCACCTGTCACCCCTGTTTAATGTTAATCTTCTTCTCATGCTCTTCCTCCCAACTCTGTTCTTAGTTACTCTCGTTATATCAAAGAAAACATTTGGCATTTGTTTTTTAGGCTTTTGCTCTCTTCACTTAGCATAATCTGTTTAATGCCATCCATTTCTCTGCAAATTTTATGATTTTGTCATTTTTTAATGCAGAATAATACACCATTGTGTATAAATGCCACAATTTTTTTTTATCCATTCATCTTTTGAAGGGCACCGAGTTTGGTTCCACAGTCTTTCTATTGTGAATTGTGCTGCTAGGAACATCGATTTATCAGTGTCCCTGTACGATGCTCTTTTTAGGTCTTTAGTGAATAGACTGAGAAGAAAAATAGCTGGGTAAAATGATGTTTCCATTCCCAGCTTTCCAAGAAATCTCCATACTTCTTTCCAAATTGGCTGCACCAATTTGCAGTCCCACCAGCAATGTACAGGTGTACCCTTTTCCCCACATCCTCGCCACCACTTGTTGTTGTTTGACTTCATATTGGCTGCCACTCATACTGGAGCGAGATGGTATCTTAGGGTGGATTTGTTTTGCATTTCTCTGACTGCTAGAGATGGTGAACATTTTTTCATGGACTTGTTGATTGATTGTATGTCCTCCTCTGAGAAGTGTCTGTTCAGGTCCTTGGCCCATTTGTTGATTGCATTATTCGTTTTCTTATTGTTTAATTTTTTGAGTTCCTTGTATACTTTGGAAATTAGGGCTCTCTCTGAAGTGTGAGGAGTAAGATTTGTTCCCAGGATGTAGGCTCTCTAATTACCTCTCTTATTGTTTTTGTTACTGAGAAAAATCTATTTAGTTTGAGTAAGTCCCATTTGTTCATTCTAGTTATTAACTCTTGTGCTATGGGTGTCCTATTGAGGAATTTGGAGCCCGACCCCACAGTATGTACATCGTAGCCAAGGTTTTCTTCTATCAGAAGCCGTGTCTCTGATTTGATATCAAGCTGTTTGATTAATTTTGACTTAACTTTTGTGTATGGCGAAAGAAAGGGATTCCGTTTCATTTTGTTACATATGGAACTCCAGTTTTCCCAGCACTAGTTTTTTGAAGATGCTATCCTTCCTCCATTGCATGCTTTTAGCCCCTTTATCAAATATAAGATAGTTGTGGTTTTGTGGATTTGTTTCTGTGTCCCCTATTATGTACCATTAGTCCAACCACCTATTTTGGTACCAGTACTATGCTCTTTTTGTTAGTATTGCTCTGTAGTATAGTTTGAGGTCTGGTATCGCTCTACCGCCTGATTCACACTTCCTGCTTAGCATTGTTTTTGCTATTCTAAGTCTTTAATTTTTCCATATGAATTTCATTATTGTTTTATCTATTTCTACAAGAAATGCCGTTGTGATTTTCATTGGCATTGCATTAAACCTACAGAGAACTTTTGGGAATATCGCCATTTTGATGATGTTAGTTCTGCGTATCCATGAACAGGGTATATTTTTTCATCTTCTAAGATCTTCTTCTATTTCTCTCTTTAGGGTTCTGTAGTTTTCATTGTGTAAGTCTTTCACCTCTTTTGTTAGGTTGATTCCCAAGTATTTTATTTTTTTGAGGATATTCTGAGTGGAGTGGTTTCCTCATTTCCATTTCAGAGGATTTGTCACTGATATACAGGAATTACTTTGATTTATGCGTGTTGATTTTATATCCTGCCACTTTGCTGAATTCATTTATTAGCTCTAATAGGTTTTTGTAGACCCTTTTGGGTCTGCTAGGTACATAATCATGTCAGCTACAAATAGTGATAATCTAAGTTCTTCTTTTCCTTTTTTTTACGCCTTTAATTTCTTTCATTTTTCTAATTGCTCTTGCCAGTGTTTCGAAAACTATGTTGAACAGAAGTGTTGAGAGAGGGCATCCCTATCTTGTTTCAGATTTTAGAGAGAATGCCTTCAGTTTTTATCAATTTAGAATGATGCTGGCCTGAGGCTTAGCATAGATTGCTTTTACAATATTGAGGTATGTTCCTATTATCCCTAGTTTTTCTAGAGTTTTGAACAGAATGGGTTGCTGTACTTTGTCGAATGTTTTTTTCTGCATATATCGGGATGATTATATGGTTCTTATTTTTAAGTCTATTGAAGTGGTGAATAACAATTATTGATTTCCATATATTGAACCAGCTTTGCAGCCCAGGGATGAATCCTACTTGATCATGTTGCACATTTTCTTAATATTTTTTTGTGTCTGATTTGCCAGAATTTTATTGAGAATTTTTGCATCTAGGTTCATTAGAGATATTGGTCTGTAGTTTTGTTTCTTTGAAGTGTCTTTGTCTGGTTTAGGAATCAGGGTAATATTGGCCTCCTAGAATAAAATTGGAAGTTGTCCCTCTTTTTCTATTTCCTGAAATATCTTGAAAACTATTGGTATTAGTTCCGCTTTAAAGGTTTTGTAAAACTCTGCTGTATATATATCCAATCCTAGGCTTTTCTTAGTTGGTAGTTTTTGGATGATTTCTTCTGTTTCCTCAATTGATATTGGTCTGTTTAGGTTATCTATATCCCCCTGACTCAATCTGGGCAGATCATATGACTTAAGAAATTTATTGATGCCTTCACTATCTTCTAATTTATTGGAGTATAAGGATTCAAAATAATTTCTGATTATCTTCTGTATTTCTGATGTGTCTGTTATGATATTGCCATTTTCATCCCGTATGCTAGTAATTTGAGTTCTCTCTCTTCTTCTCTTCCTTAACATGGCTAAGGGTCTGTCGATTTTATTTATTTTTTCAAAGAATCAACTTTTAGTTTTGTCAATTTTTCAATTGTTTCTTTTGTTTCAATTTTATTAATTTCAGCTCTGATTTTAACAATTTCTTGCCTTCTACTTCTTTTGCTGTTGTTTTCTCATGTTTTTCTAGAATTTTGAGATGAACTCTGAGATCTTTTATTTGTTGTCTTTTTCCTTTTTTAGGGAAGTACTCCAGGCAATGAATTTTCCTCTTAGAACTGCTTTCAATGTGTCCCCTAGATTCTGATATGTTCAGTCTGTCTTTTCATTTATCTCTAAGATATTTTTTATTTTCCTCCTAGATGTCTTCGATAACCCATTGATCATTCAGTAGTCTATTGTTCATTCTCCAAGTGATGGATGATTTTTCCTTCCTTCTTTTACCATTGATTTTCAGTTTCATTCCATTATGATCAGATAAGATGCCTTGTATTATCTGTACTCCTTTATATTTTCTAAGAGTTGCCCTGTGACATAATATATGATGTATTTTTGAGAGGTATCTATGTGTTACTGAGAAAAAAGTGTAACTGCTTGTTGTTTGGTGGTATATTCTATATATGTCAATTAAGTCCAATTTATTAATTGTGTTATTGATTTCTATTGTTTCCTTATTCAACTTTTGTTTGGAAGATCTGTCCAGTAGTGAGAGAGGTGTGTTGAAGTCTCCCATGATTGTTGTATGGTGGTCTATTAGACTCTTGAACTTGAGAAGAGTTTGCTTAGTGAACATAGCTGCACCATTGTTTGGGGCATATACATTTATGATTGTTATGTCTTGTTGGTGTATGGTTCCCTTGAGCAGTATGTAGTGTCCCTCTTTATCCCTTTTGATAAACTTTGGCTTGAAATCTATTTTATTTTATATGACTATGGACACTCCTGCTTGTTTCTGAAGTCCATATGAGTGATATGATTTTTCTCAACTGTTCACCTTCAGTCTATGTACGTCTTTTCCAATCAATTGCATCTCCTGTAGGCAGCATGTTGTTGGGTCTTGTTTTGTGATTCATTCTACTATCCTGTGTCTCTTAATTTGTGAGTTTAAGCCATTAACTTTTACGGTTATTATTGAGATATGGGTTGTTCTTCCAGCCATATTTGTTTATTTATGTTACTAAGCATGGTTTGTTTTTCTTTGATTATTTTCCCCCCTTTACTGTACTACCTCCCACTGTTGGTTTTCATTGTTATTTTCCATTTCCTCTTCCGATCATCTTTTGCCGAGGATGTTTTGAGGAGATGGTTTTCTAGCTGCAAATTCTTTTAAATTTTGTTTATCATGGAAGGTTTTAATTTCATCTTCCATCCTGAAGCTTAATTTCGCTGGATGCACAATTATTGGTTGAAACCCATTTTCTTTCAGCTTTGGAAAAATGTTATTCCAGGATCTTCTAGCTTTCGGAGTCTGTGTTGAAAGCTCAGCTGTTATAATGATTGGTTTACCGCTAAATATAATCTGCTTCCTTTCTCTTGTAGCTTTTAAAATCCTCTCCTTATTCTGTATGTTTGGCATCTTCATTATAATATGTCTAAATGTGGATCTCTTATGATTTTGCACATTCGGCATCCTGTAGGCTTCTAGGATTTGGGATTCTGTCTCATTCTTCAAGTCTGGGAAGTTTTCCCATATTATTTCATTGAATTGTTTTCTCATTCCTTTGGTTTGGACATCTATACCTTCCTGTATCCCAATGATTCTTAAGTTTGGTGTCTTTACGTTATCCCATATTTCTTGGATGTTCTGCTCATGGTTTCTTAACAGTCTTGCTAGCTGTCTCGGTTCTTTTCAAGTTGAAATACATTGTCTGATGTTCCATCTTCTAAGTGATCTCCTCTGCTGGTAGTATTCTCAATTGAGTTTTTAAGTTGGTTTATTGCTTCCTGCATTTCTATGATTTCTGTTTGTTTGTTTTTAATAACCTCTATCTCCCTGTATAGTTGATCTTTTGCTTCTTGGATTTGTTTATGTAATTCATTGTCAAAGTGATCTTTCATTGTCTGATTTTGCTGTCTAATGACTTCCTTGAGACTCCAGATCATCTGAAGCATGTATGTTTTGAATTCTTTATCTGACATTCCATCTGCTGCAGGTATTACCTCTTCTAATGTTCAGTTGACCTTCATTGCTTGTTGTCCTTTCTTTCCTTGTCTTTTCATACTGTTCGCGTATCTTTCTGTTTGTTCAAATTGTTGTGTTATTGAATTTTACCCCTAAATATTTATACTGCTCTTTTATAGTTGCAAAGTCTCCCTCACAGGCGCAGGCCGTGGCTCTGCCCCTCCTCCAAATAGGGCAATGTGCCTACCTCACCAGCAGGCTGCTTGGCCTGTTCTGCCAGTCGGTAGCAGGTCTTCCTACCTTGGAGGAGCGGGCAGCAGCTCTACCCCTCTGCTGGCGCTGGGCCTGTTCTGCCAGTGGGTCACAGGTCCACCTACCCTGCAGGTGCGGTTGTCGGCTCTGCCCCTCCGCATGACGCTGGGCCTCTTCTGTCTGTGGGTTGAAGGTTGGTCTACCTTGCAGCCGCGGGTGGCGGCTCTACTCCTTCCCAAACCGGGGTGATGTGTCTAACACGCTGGCAAGTCACAGGGCCTCTTGTGCCGGTGGGTGAGAAGTCCACCTGCCTTGCAGGCACAGGCGGCAGCTCGGACCCTCCCCCAACCTGGTGATGTGTCTACCACCCTGTAGGGCCCCTGGGCCTGGTCTGTCCATGTTCGCAGGTCCACCTACTTCGCAGGCGCGGGGGGCATCTCTGCCCCTCTGAAGGCCGCTGGGCCTGTTCTGCCGGTGGGTTGCTGTTCACCAACCTTGACGTCGCAAGGGGCGCCTCTGCCCCACCGCGGTTTTCTGGGCCTGTTCTGCCTGTGGGTCACAGGTCCGTGTACCTTGCAGCCGGGCGGTGGCTCTGCCCTTTCCCCAACCAGTGCGATGTGTCTTTTACGATTGGCGGGCCGCTAGGCCTGTTCTACCGGTGGGTGGAGGGTCCGCCTACCTTGCAGGTGCAGTTGGTGGCTCTGTCCCTCCTTCTATTCATGTGTATTTAAAGTTAACAAATATGTGAATTCCTGTCTCCATTTCTTTGTACCCTATTCAGCCCATGTATTTTTATATGCACATATACAATCCTACCTGGTATCACAAGTAAATACTTATGAGGTTGCTGACATGGCAGATACAAATTGTGAGAAGAGATCACTCCTCCTAAACGCTGTTGGAAATTAAAATTCAAACTATGGGTAAGCTTCCTAGTTGAACAACATTATACATAAATCTATGTTCAGTAAAATGAAGATTTTTGGATTTGTGGATGATATATATTTCATGATGTATTTCGATTGGCATATATTGCTACTTTTAAATGTCTGTGTGTGTGTGTGTGTGTGTGTGTGTGTGTGTGTGTGTGTGTGTAGGTATAAATATATATATATATATATATATTTACTGTCCAGATTTTTCAAAATATAAAATATATGTGTCTTATTATACACTCCCTCAATTCATTCATGTTCATGTATGTGGATTTATTATCAACTTTTCACAAGATTATTTTCAGAAATATTGATCCATCTGAAATACATATTTGTTTCCTAGTACTGAAAACTAACTACAGTGAATTGTGCATACAAATCCTAATATTTCTACAGTTACTGACCATGTTTAACATCAATGCAAGTAGATTCCTATGGGACATGATATGTATTTTGACGTTCATTTTTTTTCAACACTGGTAAATTACTATTTCTTCAGTTTATGCACATCATAGGGTATATATTTAATCCACAAGTTAGCAAATTTATATGAATTTTTTTCACTTTCCATCACATCCTGCTTCAGAACACATGTACTCCTCCATGTTTCTTAACTAGTCTTTTCATGAGACTTCTTTCTAAACACATAATTTTGGATTTCCATAACCACTATTGAGGCAAAAGTCACACACACTTCATGATAAACCATAACACTAATATTACCATTAGATGTATAACAGGTTGGAATGAATGTATGAATATCAATATAACATTTCCTATATATTTTCAGATATCAATTCAATCCATTATTTAAATTTGGAACCAGTTATATTATTTATTCAGAGTATGGTCTATTCATGCATTTTCTCTATATTCATATAACACAGACTACACCTATTTGTACCCCCAATACTAATTTATTCGTGTTCAAAATATTGCTCCTCAAAATGGTGGAAGAAATACTCATGTCACCTGATCTATATATAAATTTTATCACAGTAATATTGTGGAAACAAAAAGCAAGGTCACACTTATGATTGTACCAAATCCTAAATGGAAAGTGAGCATGGATTACTAAAAACATCCATGTCCAGGTTGCCTAATGCTCTCAAATGTCAATCCTATTGGTGAATATATATTTGTTTATTCCTGAAATTACATATTCAACCTCAACCCTGTTGAAAATGTCTAATCCTATCACTCACTTTATACATTGCCTGATTTCCGAATGTCTTCATTGATATCTTTTTTTCTATATTATTTCCCCAGTTAATCATTGTGACCGACTCTTCAAATGTGCTGACATTTACTTTCACTCTCTACCCAAACCCGTATTGCTAAAGATCTTTTGGTCCAAATCCTATACACACTCTTCATTATAAACCTACCGAATATCATCTTAATCCACCAACTATCCCTTTTTGACTGGATGTTGTCTTTGACATTCAATCATCCAAGGGACAAGGTCCTATGACATTGTATATCGATTTATCTGAGACACCTGTGCAGAACATAATTTAAAGCTAAGAATCCAAATCATGGGCACAATGCCCTTCTGGGCTTTAAAAATTACCTAGATTTCTGTGTTCATACTTATATTTCACCTATATATTCTTGTAAATATTGCAAAATCACAATACCATTATTCATCCCGCAGAATGATTTCTAAACCAAATGGAACCTGTTATTAACCTTAACCATACAATGGTCCCTCAATCTAACTTTACAGAAGAGGAGGGACAGAATTGGTCTTCCAATATATAAATGTAGGGGATCTTCCAGCTACTTAGAACCTCAAAGTTCCATGCAGAAATGATCCCTGGAGAAGATGTAGGCAGCTATGAAGGACCTGAGAGAGCAGAACTCATCTTTCATGGACAAAAACCTGGTCAGGATGAAGGGATGTGTCAGAATCAGCCTCACTCTTCTTAATGTTGACAAGATGGACCAAACCAGGCCTGTGTGGAGAGCTGTTCCCGGGTGCCTATGGTTGATATACAATTCACAGTTGTGAAAGTGTCACAGGAAGTAGGGGCAGCCTCGTTCTCAGGAGAACCTTGGAAGCAAATGTTAGGACAAATTGGTTGCCAAAGCAGTGACCTCATTCAGTTCATAAAGGAAGTGACCTTCTTCACTTCCTTGGTGATAGAACTCTCTGAAATTGGGATCCAGGAAGCCATGCACCCAGAGCCAGTCCCAGTACCATTCCCAGTGGGCTCACATGTTTGGATTTACCAAGAACAGAGTCAATCTTTCTTGGTACCTACTGATATGAGGATGGCCAAATTTCAGGAGAGCTCTGCAGAGGGGCCTTTCCTGAGAAAGCAGGTAGTGGCTCACCGCTGGCTCCTGACAACTTCACAGAGTTGTCCAATGAGATCAGATTTGAGACAGGACAGGCCATTTCAGGGAAACGTAGTATGGCCCACCAGTCAGAGGACACTCTGGATAGTCACAGACCTACTTGGGGAAAGGAGGTGCCTTTGTGGGTGTGGGTGTGAGTTTGTGGTTTTGTCTCATGTTCTAAGAATAGGTAGGAAAGGAGGTTTATTTGGTTTGGAGTGGACTGTTTCTAGTAAGTCTTTTGACAAGGTGAGTGTTTCTATGTCTGTGTATCCCACTGTGTTCATGGTTGTAGATATTAGAAAATAGAATGCATCAATGGATGTGTCCTCTTTAGTAGAAAGCTTCCCAGCATTCATCCTGCCCGATTGATGAATGGACTGTCGCTTCCCTTATGGATGGGCAACACCTACTATTTTCCTAAGGTCCTGTTTTCTTCCTGATTCTGTCCACTCTCCGGAATTGGCTCATGGTTTTGTGTCCAAAAGATGTACCACCTCCAAGCTCTGTGACATAGCCATGTACTGAATAGCTAAAGGAATGGCGAGCATCTCAGAAACCTCAGATACCAGAGTGACGTGGAAAGCCTCAGTGGAGTAACCCTGCTTTGGGCCTTTTGCTAACCAATTCTTCTCTTCCACTGAATGTGAGGAAGGTCTTGGCCTCAGGCCACTCCTTTGTGAAGCCTGAAGAAAACAGTTTTCAAATGGAAATGAATGGGCATCACCTGTGGCTCTTTGTGAATTGCTTTGGAAACGGATATGTCTGAATCATCCTCTTGGCCCTGTGTGAGGCTGTGGCTTAGATCTCAGCACCTGTTGGATCAAAAGAAAGATCCCATGTGTGCATCCAAAACCAAAATGGAAAAAGATCAGTCATTGTTGATGAAGTCTCTCGCCTTTCTCTGTTAGGTTCCTGACCTCCATCAAGTGAGAATAATGATCCTTTGAAACAAATGAGTTCTTCAAAGCACTGCAGAGGCTAGCCCATACATGCTTGTGTTTTGTCATGTCTCCAAATCACATAAAGAATCTATACGCGACAGTCAGTAGGCCTCAAATTGGAGAAGCAAAGCAGTATTAATGGAAGGCATATATGATCCCTCCTGGTTCACAGGAGGGGTGTTCAGGCCACCCTGATTTTAGGGAAAAGACGGGCAATGTCTTGGGCTTCGCCCCTCATGGAAAACTCCAGCCAGAGGTAATGAGTAGTGTCTATATGGAAGAAGATGAGGGCCATGTGGGAGTGTTTTGGTTTTAATTGTGGTCATTTGTGTGGCGGTTGGAAGAGATGACTGGGTCCACCTGGGCTTGAACTCTGCTGTGATTCCACTTAGAGACTGAGATCTGGAACTGACCTCAGAGAAATATTGCCATGAATTGTGTTGTGGTTTTAGGAGACCACACATGACATTCGCCCTTGGAACATGAGATCTATGCCCAGGGTGGCTTTCCACAAAAAACTGGGAATCTCAGACAGGATATCCCATGATTTTATTCTGAAAGACTTGCCAGCCATAGTTGAGAGTCAAAACATACATAGACCTCACATTGTAGACCTAAATGGGCCTGGCTTCATTTGACCTTTTGGCCACTTTTTGAGAAGCCGTGCTTGGGAGAGTTTTCCAGAGCTTTCATTGAAATGAGCTTCCTAAACATTTAATGGTTCCTGAATGAATTGAAAACCACAGTGCTTCCAATTTTATCCTTGAAAAATGGATAGATAAATACCACGAAATTTTTAAATTTCCCATGACAAGGTGGCACTGGAGCACCTTTTAATGTCCTGTTCCTGATCAAGAGTGTACTAGACAGTGCCTTGATGGTGTAGAACTGAGATGCCAGGAAGTTGGAGCACGCTAAGTAGTGGGGTTAGAGCAGTGGTGGGGAGGTGTGTGATTAACCATGCATGGTGGGTTCATGGGGATCTGCCATTACCCTACAAGTGGATTGTGACTGACATGGTGCAGCCAGCAGACCCTTTTATGTAAAGGCATCTTTTTATATTGAGAGGTTTCAGGGCATTGTTCAGAATCGGGTTGCTATGGTCAATGGGGAAAACTATGTGGGATAGAAGCCTGTTCTGTGCATATTCTTGCAGACCCTGAAAAACCACACATGACCGAACTCCCTCCAGCACTGTGTTCCAGTTGAACTCCTTGTATTTTGTGAAGCAAATACCAAACTCACATTGCAGCAGCAAGAAACACCACGACAAGTGGAGGATGACCAAAAGACTTCACAGTCCACACGGAGACAGACTTAGCCCCCAGTGGCCACAGTTTACCTACAAAGAGAGAATTCAGCACTGCTCCCATATGTTCATTAGAAAATAAGAAACCATGTCCTCCAGGTCACTTAGATACATGCCCAGCTTTGATGGTCTCTCTACAAAGGAAGCTAAAACTCCTGAAAACAACAAATATTTCAAGTGCCCAAACTCAGAGGCAGTTTCTCAAGAAGTCTTTAGTCCAGCAGAGCTCCATGTTTGTGGAGTATTTACCCTGTCCCTTACTTTTGGAAACTCCTCTACCAAATTCATGGTTGTAAACTCATAAGCATATTCCATTCCAGATATGTATTCACAGATTTTCTAACTCTTCCACTCTAATTGTGTTTTACTTGGGGCGAAGGTAAAGTCAAGTCATTGTTCTGGATGAGAGTGGGAAGATTTTTATGTAGTACATATTTACATATACATTGAATTTATTTTCCTATTTTCCATTCATAATACTGAACCCTGACATTAACCCATAACCTACTAGACTCTGACTACTAATTCAAATATGATGGAGAAAAATAACCCAAACAGAATAGAAATAAAAGCAGTTCAGAGGAGGCGTGGTGTATACTTGGACTTGCCGTTTACATTATATAGGGTAGTAGTATTAAATCTACTCAATTTTTTGTTGAAATAGTTCTCCATGTGATTTTAAAGTTAACAAATAGGTGAATTCCTCTCTCCCTTTCTCTGTAGCCAATTCAGCACATGTATTTTCATATGCACATATAGAATCATACCTGTTATCACATGTACATTCTTGTGAGGTGGCTGACTGGGCAGATACAAATTGGGATAACAGATCACTCCTCCTAAACCCAGTTAGAACTGAAAATTCAACCTATGGGTGAGCTTCGTAGATAAACAACATGATAAATAAATCTATGATCAGTAAAATGAATATTTTTGGATCATTGGATGATATATATTTCATGATGAATTTTGATTGGCATATATGTTGCTACTTTTTATTTTCAGAATATGAAATATATGTGTCTTATTGTACACTCCCTAAGTTCATTCATATTCACTGTATGTGGATTTATAAACAAATTTTCAAATTTTTATTCTCAGAAAAATTCATCTACCTGAAATACATATTTGTTTCTTAGAACTGAAAACCAACTTCAGTGAATGGTGCATACGAATCCTAATATTTCTACAGTAACTGACACAGTTTAACATCAATGCAAGTAGATTCCTATGAGACATGATGTGTATTGTGATGTTTATTTTTAGTCAACACTGGTACATTACTATTTCTTCAGTTGATGCCCATCATAAGATATATATTTCATCCACAAGTTAGCAAATTTAAAGGCATTTGTTTCAATTTCAATAACTTCTTGCTTCAGAAAACATGTATTCCTCCTTGTTTCTTGACTGGTCTTTTCATAAGACTTCTTTCTAAACACATTATTTTCGTTTTCCATAATCACTTTTGAAGCAAAACTCACACACTCTTCATGATAAAACAGAACCCTAATATTACCATTAGAAGTATAACTGGTTGGAATGAATGATTGTATATCAATATAAGAATTCCTGTATATTTTCCGATATCAATTCAATCTTTTATTTAAAGTGGAACCAGTTATATTATTTATTCATAGTATGGTCTATTCTTGCATTATCTCTATATATTCATAGACACAGGGTACACCTATTTGTACCCCCATACTCATTTATACACCTCAAAAATATTGCTCCCAGAAATGGTGGAAAAATTATTCATGTCACCTGATCTACATATACATTTTATCACAGTAGTATTCTGGACACAAAATGCAAAGGTCACATTTCTGATTGTACCAAAGCCTAAATTTATAGTGAGCATGTATTTCTAAAACATCCATGTCCAGGTTGCCTAATGCTCTCAAATGTCAATCCAATTGGTGACTACATATGTGTTTCTTCCTAAGATTATATATTCAAACTCAACCCTGTTGAAAATGTCTAATCCTATCACTCACTTTTACTTTGCCTGATATCCAAAAGTCTCTACTGATATATGCTTTCCTACATAATTTCCCAGGTTCATGATTTTGACTGACTGTTCATATGTGCTGACATTTACATTCACTCTCTACCTGAAACCCAATTTCTAAATAACTTTTGGTCCAAATCCTATACTCACTCTTCTTTCTGAATATACCTACTATCTCCCAAATCCTACTGACTATCCTTTTTTGAATTGGTGTTCTCTTCGACATTCAATCACCCAAGGTACAAGGTCCAATGCCAATGTATATTAATTTATCTGAGACATCTGTGCAGGACATAATTCAGAGCTAAGTCTCCCAATCAAGGGCCTCATACTTTTCTGGGCTTCAAATCTTACTTAGATTTCTGTTTACATACAGTGTGACCAGGAAAGTCTCAGTGGAGAAACCCTGCTTTGGGCCTTTTGTTTACCTATTGTTCTTTTGCCCTGAATGTCAGGAAGGTCGTAGCCTCAGGCCACACGTTTGTGAAGCCTGAAGAAACAGTTTTCAAATGGAAATGAATGGGCATCCCCTGTGGCTCTTTGCTTAATTGCTTTGTAAAGATATGTGTCTGAATCAGCCTCTTAGCCCTCTGTGAGGCTGTGGCTTATATTCTCAACTCCTGATTGATGTAAAGAAAGATACCACGTGTGCATCCAAAATCAAAATGGCAAAAATTGCAGTCATTGTGGATGAAGCCTCTCGCCTTCCTCTGTAAGGTTCCTGACCTCCATCAAGTGAGAATAGGGATCCTTTGATCAAATGAATTCTTCAAGGCCCTGCAGAGGGTAGCCCATAGGTGCTTGGGTTTTCTCATGAGTCCAGTTCACATAAAGAATCCAAACCCCACAGTCAGAGACCTCAAGTTGGAGAAGTGGAAAAGTATTAATGGCAGGCCTATTTGATCACTCCTGGTTCACAGGAATGATGTCGAGGCCACAGTGACTTTAGACAAATGAGAGGCAAGGGAGCATTTTTTGGACACTGTCTTTGGTTGCACCCCTAGTGGAAAACTCCAGCCAAAGGTTATGATGAGTGTCTATATGGAAGAAGATTAGGGCCGTGTGGAGTGTTTTGGATTTAATTGTGGTCATTTGTGTGGTGGTTGGAAGAAATGACAAGGTCCACCTGGCCTTGAACTCTGGTGTGATTCCTCTTAGAGACTGAGTTCTTGAACCGACATCAGAGAAGTATTGCCATTAATTGTGTTGGGATTTTAGGAGGCCACGCATAAGAGTCGCCCTTGGAAACTGAGATCTAGGCCCAGGTTGGCTTTCCACATATCACTGGAAATCTCAGCCAGGATACCAAATGAATTTATTCTGAAAAACTTGGCAGCCATAGCTGAGAGTCAAATATCACACGGACCTCACATTGTAGACCTCAATAGGCCTGGCTTCATGTGACCTTTTGGCCATTCTTTGGGAAGCCTTGCCTGTGAGAGTTCTCCAGAGCTTTCATTGAAATGAGCTTCCTCACCATTTAACGGTTCCTTAATATATTGAAACCCACAGTGCCTCCAACATCATCCTTGAAAAATGGCTAGATAGATACCATAATTTTTTTCAAATTCCCATGACCAGGTAGCACTGGAGAACCTTTGGATGTCCTGGTGTTGATCTTGAGTATGCCAGACAGTGCCTTGATTGACTGGGTTACATGAAAATGGTGTAGAACAGAGATGCCAGTAAGTTGGAGCCGGCTGAGTAGTGGGGCTAGAACAGTGCTGGGCAAGTGTGTGATAAAACATGTGGTGGGGCAATATGGATCTCTTTTTGGCTTCCAAATGGCTTGTGACTGACATGGTACAGACAGAAGACCCTTCTTTGTAAAGGCATCTTGTTATATGGAGAGGTTTCAGGGCAATGTTCAGAAACAGGTTGCTTTGGTCAAGGGAGCAAACTATGTGGGATAGAAGCCTGGTTGGTGCATTCTCCTGCAGACCCTGACCCACCACTCAGACAGAAATCCCTCCAGCACTGTGACACAGTTGAACTCCTTGTATTTTGTGAAGCAAATACCAAACACCCAGTGCAGCAGCAAGAGACACCACAAAAATTGCAGGATGACCAAATGGCTTCACAGTCCACACGGGGAGAAACTTAGCCTCCAGTGTCCACAGGTTACCTACTAAAAGGGAATTCAGCACTGCTTCCTCATTTTCATTGGAAAATAAGAAACCATGTCCTCCAGGTCACATAGATGCACACCCAGCTTTGATTGTCTCACTACAAGGGAAGCTAAAGCTCCTGACAACTACATATATTTCAAGTGCCCAACCACACAGGCAGTTTCTCAAGAAGTCTTTAGGCCAGCAGAGCTCCATGTTTGTGGAGTGTTTACCATGTCCTTTACATTTGGAAACTCCTCTACCACCTCCAAGGTTTCAAAACCTTGAGCATATTCCATTCCAGATATGTATTCACTGACTTTCTAACTCTTCTCCTCTAATGGTGTTTTAGTTGGGGTGAAAGTACTGTCAAGGCATTATTCTGGATGAGAGTGGGAACATTTTTTTGTAGCACATATTTACATACACATTGGATTCATTTTCTAATTTTCCATTCCAAATATTGAATCCCTGACACTAACCCGTAACCTACTACACTCTGACTACTAATACTAATAAGATGGAGAAAAATAACCCAAACAGAATAAAAATACAAGCATTACAGGAGGCATGGTGTATAGTTGGACTTGCCTTTTGCCTTAAATATGGTAGGAGTTATAAATCTAGTCAATTTTTTGTTGAAATCGTTCTACATGTTTTTTTAAAGTAAACCATTCTGAATTCCTGTCTCCCTTTCTCTGTAGCCTATTCACCACCTGTATTTTTATATGCACACATAGAATCCTACCTGGGACCACACGCACATTCTTGTGAGGTGGCTAACTTGGCAGATACAAATTGTAAGGGATCACTCTTTCTAAACGATGTTGGAACTGAAAATTCAAATTATGTGTGAGCTTTCTACTTGAACAATATTATTCATAAATCCATGTTCAGTAAAATAAATATTTTTGGATCTGTCGATGATATATATTTCATTATAAATTTTGATTGGCATATATATTGCTATTTTTAATGTATCTCTGTGTGTGTGTATCTATATATCTATATATCTATATCTATATATCTATCTATATATATCTATATCTATCTATCTATCTATATATCTATATCTATCTATATCTATCTATCTGTATCTATATCTATATCTATATCTATATATATATATATATATATATATATATATATATATATATATATATACATATATTTATATATACACTCTCCAGATTTTTCAAAATATGAAATGTGTGTCTTATTTTACACTCACCAAATTCATTCATATTCATGTATGTGGATTTATAATCAACTTTTCACAAGGTTATTCTTAGAAATATTCATTCACCTGAAATACATATTTGTTTCCTAGTACTGAAAATAATTCAGTGAATGGTGCATACAAATCCTAATATTTCTACAGTAACTGACCCAGATTAACATCAATGCAAGTAGATTCCAATCAGACATGATGTGTATTTTGACGTTCATTTTTATTCAACACTGGTAGATTACTATTTCTTTAATTTATGCACATCATAGGATATATATTTCATCCACAAGTTAGGAAATTTATAGGCATTTCTTTCACTATCAATCACTTCCTGCTTCAGAACACATGTATTCCTCCATATTTCTTGACTGGTCTTTTCATGAGAAAAGGGACGGACAAGGCAAGACAAGGCACCTAAGATAGCACCGAAGACAGGGAAACAGTCCTATTTGGACTGTTGTCCAGAGCTTTCATTGAAATGAGCTTCCTCACCATTTAACGGTTTAGAGGGCATTGCTTCTGTTGTAATCAATTAATCCCCTGAAACCCAAGTTTAGGTTGTTTCACAATTTTGTACCCAACATGTAAGGGAGGGGCTCAGAATTCCACAGTCTGCAGAAGTTCACAAAAAGCAGGTTTTTTTTTCTCTATTCTGGGCAAGTTAACATTTTAAGGACCCCTGGGAGGGGCAGAGCTTTTTTCTTCCCTTTTTTTCCTTGCCAGCTGTTACCATGGAGCCCAGTTTGTAACTTCTTTATCTTAGAAATATAGACATTTCTGTGAACCCCCAGCTCAAGGCCAGAGGCCTTGTTCACATATGGCCAGCATTGTGACTGACTCTTTCCAAACACATTATTTTCGATTTCCATAATCACTTTTGTATCAAAACTAACATATCTTCATGATCAACCATAACCCTAATATTAATATTATATGTATAACTGGTTGGAATGAATGATTGTATATCAATATAAGATTTTTTATATATTTTCAGATATCAATTCAATCCATTATTTAATGTGGAAACACTTATATTATTTATTCACTGTATGGTCCATTCATGCATTATCTCTATATTCATAGACACAGTGTACACCTCTTTGTACCCCCAATACCCATTTATATGTCTTCAAAATATTGCTCCCAGAAATGGTGGAAGAAATACTCATTTCACCAGATCTACATATACATTTTATCAGTGTAATATTCTGGACAAAAAACGCAAATGTCACACTTATGATTGTACCAAAGCCTAAATGGAAAGTGAGCAGGGATTACAAAAAACATCCATGTCAAGGTTGCCTAATGCTTTCAAATGTCAATCCTATTGGAGATTACATATTTGTTTCTTCCTAAGATTATATATTCTAAGTCAACCCTCTTGAAAATGTCTAATCGTATCACTCACTTTATAGTTTGCCTGATATATTGATATCTGCTTTCCTTCATATTTTTCCCAGTTCATTATTCTGACTGTTCACATGTGCTGACATTTACATTCACTCTCTAACCGAACCCCTATTGCTAAAGAACTTTTGTTCCAAATCCTATACTCACTCTTCTTCCGAAACCTACCGACTATCTTCTAAATCCTACTGACTATCCCTTTTCGACTGGATTTTCTCTTCTACATTCAATCATCCAAGTAATGTTTGTGCGAGCATGGGAGGAAGAGACAACAAAGAGACTGTCTCATGCAACAGCAAAGGGTTTATTGGGGGTCCAGCATGCTGGGGTTCAGAGCTCACATGAACAGAGCAGAGAGCCCTGAGAACAGCTTAAGCAGAGCTTATATAATTTCCTTGGAGAGGGCAGGGATGGAAGTTTATTGATGGGTCAGGGCGAGTGGGCGGTTTGCGTGTAAACGGGTGAGGGAATACATTCTGCAATTTGGCAGTTAGGGGACAGCACATTCTGGAAACAAGATTAGCAAACAGTTCTCAATATTTCAACAGTGTTTTGTTAAGCATACAGAAAAAACAGGAAATTACAAATACCTATTTTATTAACCTTTCTTTTCCCACTTCTTCTGGCTACTGTTAATCATAAAAGTGATCATTGGTGGGTGTCACATTCTATGTCTGCAAGTGGGGAATTACCAAAAGTTTAAATTCTCCAATTTGAGCTTGGAGAAAACAAATTACACGTTTGAGCACACAGGGTTTCATAGTTAGCAATAATATGAGGATTATTATTGGACCGACCAGGGTTGATAGAAGCGAAGTTAACCAGGGGTACTGTATGAACCAGACTCAAACCACCCTTTTTGTGCCTCTCTCTCTCATTGACCCTCTTCAAGGTGTCTTTTTAATTTACTCATATATTTTTTTTACAACTACAGTATGTTTGCCATAAAAACAACATTCTTCCCTCAATGCAGCAAAAGGCCCCCGTCTCTCATGAAGAGGAGGTCCAACCTTTGACTGTTCTGTAAAACTACTTCAGAGAGAGAGGATAAAAATTCCTGCAAAGCTGTGATGGAGGTTTCTAATATCTTTAAGTTTTGGTCTATTGCTGCTTCTAATTGGGTCATTTGTTGTGTCCCATGGAGCAGGGCAGTGGTTCCTGTGCCCACCCCTGCAGCAACTTCTATTCCTAATAGGAAGGCTAAAGTGAGAGAAATATGTTCGCAGCGGAACCGGGTTGTATGCCCCCCTGTTTGAACTTCTAATGAACCTGCATCATTATAGAGCACTCTGGGAAACATCTGCACCATTACACAATTAATCACATCTGTTGACCATTTCATGATAACATAAAAAATATTTAAGTATATAGATTTTACTGTTGTAGGGGTGGACAAGGCAAGGCACCTAAGATAGCACCGAAGACAGGGAAAAAGTCCTATTTGGTTGCCACTGGATTCAGAGGACATTGCTTCTGTTGTAATCAATTAACTCCCTTAACCCCACGTTTATGTAGTTTCAGAATTTTGTACCAAGCATGAAAGGGAAGGGGCTCAGAAGTTCACAGTGTGCAGAACTTCACAAAAAGAATTTTTTTTCTGTTTTTTCCTCTGTTCTGGGCAAGTTAACTTTTCAAGGACACCTGGGAGGGAGAGAGCTTTTTCTTCATTTTCTTTTATCCCCCTGCAGCTGTTACCATGGAGCCCAGCTGGTAATTTTTTATCTTTGAAATGTAGCCATCTCTTTGAAGCCCCAGCTCAAGGCCAGAGGCCTTGTTCACATATTGTGTGAAAAACTATTAAGGGGGTATCTAGCTTAGGAGTGCTGATTTTTCCAGCCAGTGGCTAAGTAGAACAGGGCAACAGAAAAAAAGGGAGTTTATCTACACTGAACTCTTTTGTAGGGACTCTTTTGCTGAAAGTCCTAATGTCAGCCATGGTGAAGACTTCTGAAGAAGTTCAGTTAAGATTTTTCTCTGGGCCTGGTACAGAGGGGGAAGATGGGGAAGGCGGGGGGTGAGAGCAGCTCCGTGGATGTGAGAATGAGGCAGGTGAGATGTAAAAGAATAATGAGAAAGGGGTTTGGGATTTTCCTAGCAACTAAAACTTGAGCAGTAGAACAGGTAGAGCAGAGGGGAAGACAGGAGTGAGTATCCCAAAAAGCCTGTGAGGTACTTTAAATTCTAAGTAACCTGTTTTTAGTGATGACAAAGGAACTTTGAAGGCCATTTTCATTACATCTTCGATAGGGGTCTGAGGGCTCCCCTAAGCTGGTTTGAGCTTTGTGTTAGCTGGTAAGAGGACCTGGTTAGACCCGGTGCAGGCACTGACAGGAGAAGAGAGGAGTGAGTGGGTGGAGGGGTACCTCAGTACCTGCTACCTCAGCAAGGGGCCAATGGTCTGAGAACCGGCAGAGGTTTGGGTGTTTGATCTAGTAATTGGAGGAGAGAAATCAGGTTGGTGAGCTGGGACTGACAGCAGAGAGTCTTGAGCAGAAGGCTGAGTGTGAGGATCTATTGGAGAAGCATAGTTCAGGATGTGAGCGAAAGAGGGAAAAGGCCTTCACATAGGGGAATTTCCTTTCACCCTTTTGAGCACTTGCAGAAGTTAAAAAGGTCACACAGAATTTGAGGATCTAGAGACTTCTCTGGGGGTTTGGTTTTGGTTGTCTAATTGGTAATATGGCCAATGCTGTGTACTGAATTTAATGAGGATTTTGGGTTCCACCAGGCAACCCATCTATGCTGAAATCCTCATGACTTACAGAAGATTTCGGCTTTTCCCCCACACAGCCATGGCTCTTTGAGGCTTTAATAGTCTGCGGGGCAAACATACTAATCTAGGCTAGCCAATCTGCATCTGGCTCGCATGTCCCTACATCCATAATGTTTGTTTCCATTATCTATTGTACGGAAAGGATTTAATGGAATTTTAGTGGGATCCTCTTCATCTGGGATATCCTAATAAGAAAGACCTATAGCCAGCTGACAAATATCTGGGTGGAGAGATGGCCACAAGATCACTAAGGGGGCTGTATGTGAGGTAGACCATACTTCTTGTCTAGTAGGATTTGTGATCAGCCATTGCTGCTGAACGTGCTGATGCGCGTTAGGTCTACTCATGGCCAAGGGGAGAGTCTATAGCCTTATCCACATGACGAATACACAATTTGAAAGGGTTACCAGTCTTTTCCAGTTTCCAGCCAGAGTCTGGACAGGGTGCAGGCTTGAGATTAGAGGCATGGATTCAGGAAGTGATTCTGTCAACTTTTACCGCTGTAGGTGTTATAAGTAGTATCCAGGGATGACACCTAGTGTCGTCTTATGTAGATGATGTCTCTTACTTGATATCGATGTGGAGTCCCCTCATCCCCAGGTTGGAAAGCAGTCGCCAGCTATTTCCACAGGTATCACTGAGTTCTTTCAAGAGATTTAAGTCTGTCAAGCAAGGGGGTGTGGAAGGGATGTTTAGGTCTTAGAGTTGGGGTTAGGTCCCTTACTGCAGGAGAGGCATCATAGAGAATTTCATAGGGGGTGAGTTTACACAAAGAAACAGAGGGGGTATTTCTTGCATGAAATAGTGCATAAGGCAGGAGCATAGTCTAATCTTTTATGTTGGTCTCTAAGCTTAATTTCGTTAAGGTCTCTTTAATGGTTCTATTTATTTTTTTTAACCTGTCCTGAGCTCTGGGGTCTATAAGCACAATGTAATTACCAACTGATCCCCAGGGTCCTGGCTAACCCCTGACTTACCTGGCCCATGAATGCCGTTCAATTATCAGATCCTATTACCTTAGGAAGGCCGTGTCTTGGAAAAATATCTTAATATTTTTCAGGATCTTCTTGACCACCATTTGTGCCGTGTTTTTTTTTTTTTGGGGGGGGGAAGGCTTCAATCCATCCTGAAAATATATCTACAAAGACTAGGAGATATTCATGTCCATATCTTCCTGGCTTAATTTCAGTAAAGTCCACTTCCCAGAATTGTCCTGGTCTGGTTCCTCGTAGGTGCTTTCCTGCAAGAAGCTTGGAAGGGTAAGCTTTAACCAATTGACAGAACCGATAGGCTTTTGTTACCTGTTCAGTTATTTCCTTTCGCTGTGAGTGAGTTAGTCGAAAACTCTGTCCTTGATCCTTCAGGAATGGCTGCAGTTTCTTTGAACCAAGGTGAGTGAGTTGATGTACATTTTTAATGTAGTGTAGGGCTTTCTGAAATTGCAGGCTGGGCTCAGTGAAGTTGAGGAGCTCAGTGTCAGTGTCCTTAGATGTTATCAAAAGCTTGCTGGTGCTCAAGGGTTCATTGGAATTGGGCATTCTCATTTAACAGCGGGTATAAAGGAGCAGCTGAGAACACAAACCCAGGTATCAATAACCTGCAAAAGCCAGCAGTCCAAGAAAATCTCTGTTTTGTCTCCTGTTAGATGGGGGTGGTATCTGCCCAACAGTTTGTTTTCTGGGCTCAGTGAGCCATCATTTACCGCCCCTAATGGAATACCCCAGGAAGATTGCTTCTTGCTGGCAAATTTGGGCCTTTTTGGCTGAAGCTCTATATCCGAGTTGAGCAAGCTCGGATAATAGTGCTTGGATCGCAGACTCACAGTTTTCCTTGGTGTTGGCTGCCAGTAGCAGGACATCTATATATAAAAGCAGGGTGACTTCAGGGTGCATAGTTCTGAAGTTGTTGAGATCTCTGTGGAGGGCTTCATCAAAGAGAGTGGGGGAGTTTTTGAACCCTTGTGGGAGTCTAGTTCAAGTTAGTTGACCAGACTTTCTGGTTTCTGGGTCTACCCACTCGAAAGCAAACAGCAACTGACTATCTTTATGCAGAGGCAAGCAAATGAAAGCATCTTTTAAGTACAGAACAGTATACCATTTTCACTCAGCAACAGCAAAGGGTTTATTGGGGGTCCAGCATGCTGGGGGTCAGAGCTCACTTGAATAGAGCAGAGAGCCCTGAGAACAGCTTTAACATAGCTTTTATACTTTCCTTGGCGAGGGCAGGGAGGGAAATTTATTGATGGGTCAGGGTGAGTGGGCGGTTTGCGTCCAACCGGGTGAGGGAGTACATTTTGCAGTTTGTCAGTTGGGGAGAGCACATTCTGGGAACAAAATGAGCAAACAGTTCTCCAGATTTCAACAGTGTTTTGTTAAGCATACAGAAAAACAGGAAGTGACAAATACCTATTAACCTTTAACCAAAGCAAAATGGAAAGTGAGCATGGATTACTTAAAACAACCATGTCCAGGTTGCCTAATGCTCTCAAATGTCAATCCTATTGGTGACTACACATTTCTTTCTTTCTAAGATTATATATTCAACCTCAAACATGTTGAAAGTGTCTAATCCTATCACTCACATTATACTTTGCTGATTTCCTAAAGTCTCTATTGATATCTGCTTTCCTACATATTTTCCCCAGTTCATAATTGTGACTGACTCTTCATATGTGCTCAAATTTATGTTCACTCTCTACCTGAAACCCTATTGCTAATGAACGTTTTGTCCACATCCTATACTCACTCTTTTTTCTAAACCTACTGACTATCTTCCTAATCCTACCAACTATTTCTTTCTGACTGGATGTTCTCTTGGACATTCAATCTTCCAAGGTACAAGGTCCTATGCCTTTGCATATTGATTCATCTGAGACATCTGTGCAGAACAAAATTCAAAGCTAAGTATCCCACTAAAGGGCCCAATGTCCTTCTGGGCTTCAAATCATTCCTATATTTCTGGTTTCATACTTATATTTTACGAATATATTCTTGTGAATATCGCAGGTTCCCAATATCATTATTTATCCTGCAGAATGATTTCTAACCCAAATAGAATATATTATTAACCTTAACCATACACTCTTCCCTCGATCTAAGTTTACAGAAGAGCAGGGACAGAGTTGGTCTTACAATACAGGAATGTAGGGGATCTTCCACCTGCTGAGAACATCAAAGGTCCATGCAGAAATGATCCCTGGAGAAGATGTAGGCAGCTATGAAGGACCTGAGAGAGCAAAAGTCATCTTCCAATGCAAACAACCTGATCAGGATGAAGGTATGTGTCTGAATCAGCCTCTCTCCTCATGATATAAAAATATGGACCAAACCAACCCTGTGTGGAGAGCTTCTCCTTGGTGCCTGTGGTTGATATACCATTGTAACTTGTGACAGTGTCACAGGAAGTAGGGGCAGCCTCCATCTCAAGGGACCCTTGGAAGCAATTGTTAGGACAAAGTGGTTGCCAAGGCAGTGACCTCATTCCCTTCCTGAAGGAATTGACCTACCTCACTTCTTTGGTGATGGAACTCGCTGAACTTGGGATCCAGGAAGCCAGGCACACAGAGCCAGTCCCAGTCCCATTCCCAGTGGTCTCACTTGTTTGGATTTACCTAGGACAGAGTCTGTCTTTCTTGGTACCTAGTGATTTGAGGATGGCCAAATGCAAGTAGAGCTCTGAAGAGGGCCCTTTCCTGAGAAAGCAGGTAGTGGTCAGCACAGGCTCCTGACAACTTCACAGACTTGGACAAGGAGACCAGATCTGAGACAGGACAGGCCAATTTAGGGGAACACAGTATGGCCCATGAGTCAGAGGACACTCTGGATAGTCACAGACCTACTTGGGGAGGAGGTTCCTTTTTGAGTGTGGGAGTGGGTTTGTGGTTTTGTCTCATGTTCTGAGAATAGGTAGGAAAGGCGGTTTGTTTAGTTTGGAGTGGACTCTTTCTAGAAAGTCCTTTGACAAGGTGAGTGTTTCTGTGTCTGTGTATCCCACTGTGTCCATGGTTGTACACATTAGAAATTAGAATCTATCAGTGAATGTGTCCTGTCTAGTAGAAAGATTCCCAGCATTAACCCTGCCCATTTTAGGAATGGACTGCAGCTTGCCTTATCCATGGGAAACACCTACTCTTTTCCTAAGTTTCTGTTTTCTTTCTGAATTCTGGCCACTTTCCAGAATAGGCTCATAGTTTTGTGTCCAAGATATGTACCACCTTCGAGCTCTGTGACATGGCCATGTACTGGATAGCTGAAGGGAATGGCGAGCATCTCAGAAAACTCAGATATCAGTGTGACCAGGAAAGTCTCAGTGGAGAAACCCTGCTTTGGGCCTTTTGCAAACCTATTGTTTTGTTGCCCTGAATGTTAGGAAGTTCTTTGCCTCAGGCCACTCCTTTGTGAAGCCTGAAGAAAACAGTTTTCAAATGGAAATGAATGGGCATCACCTGTGGCTCTTTGCTTTATTGCTTTGAAAATGGTTGTGGCTGAATCAGCCTCTTGGCTCTGTGTGAGGCTGTGGCTTAGATTATCAGCACCTGATGGATCTAAAGAAAGATCTAATGTGTGCATCCAAAACCAAAATGACAAAAAGATCAGTCATTGTGGATGAAGTCTCTCACCTTCCTCTGTTAGGTTCCTGACCTCCATCAAGTGATAGTAGGGATCCTTTGAGTCAAATGAGTTCTTCCAAGCCCTGCAGAGGTGCTTGGGTTTCCTCATGACTCCAAATCACATAAGGAAACAATACCTGACATTCAGTAGGCTTCAAACTGGAGTAGCAGAGCAGCATTAACATCAGACCTATGTGATCAATCCTGGTTCACAGGAAGGGTGTCCAGGCCACCCTGAGGTTAGGCTAATGAGGGGCAAGGGAGATTATTTTGGACACTCTCTTTGGCTGTGCCATTCATGGAAACATCCAGCGAGAGGGAATGATGAGTGTCTATATGGAAGAAGATGAGGGCCTTGGGGGAGTGTTTTGGTTTTAATTGTGGTCATTTGTGTGGCGGTTGGAAGAGATGACTGGGTCCACCTGGGCTTGAACTCTGGTGTGATTCCGCTCAGAGACTGAGTTCTGTAACTGACCTAAGAAAAGTAATTGCTTTGGAAATGGGTGTGTCTTAATCAGCCTCTAGGCTCTGAGTGATGCTGTGGCTTAGAATATCACCACCATATGGATCTAAATAAAGATCCCATGCATGCACCCATAACCAAAATGGCCAAAAGAGCAGTCATTGTGGATGAAGTCTCACACCTTTCTTTGTAAGGTTCTGAAAGTATAAAAGAAATTAAAATTCAAACAAAAGAACCAGGTTTTGTAAAGTTTACAAGCTGCACTCAGAACCTGAAAATCTGTGGCAGTTAAGACATTTCCCAGACCTGCCCATTAGATGTGTGTTGAAATCTTCCCTGACCACCTAGTTACTTAACAACCCCTTACCAGAAACCGTGCAGCTCAGCACATATACATCTCAGGTCTTCAACCAATCATTTTAAACGTATACCCCTTCTCATGGCCGACCAATAACCCCTGCCCGATGTGTTCCCACCAATGAAGGTGCTAATCATGTTTTAGAGTTGTTATTTGATTTTCCCGTGGTATATGATGATTTGCTAAAGGAGGCTATGATGTATGTAAAGTCCCTGCCCTCTCTAAAGAATGTGTATAAACTCTGCTCAAGTTGTTCTCGGGGCTCTTTGTTCTTTGCATCTCTGAAGTGAGCTCTGAACCCCAGCATGCTGGACCCCCAATAAACCCTTTGCTGTTGCATGAGACAGTCTCTTGGTGGTCTTTTCCTCCGACATTTGCCCCGTCTTTTCATCTGGAGGCCCCACGTGAGACATCTGGCAGCGGCGGACGAAAGACCCCACCTTACTTACCCCAACTCTTGGGGTAAGTAAGGTGCCTCTTTCTGGTTTCAGGTTTCAGGTCAGGGCTTGGCTAAGGGGCTGTCAGTGAAGAGCGTAAGCTCTCTCTGAAGGTGGCTGACAGATGTTTAACAGAGCCACAGGCCACGTCCCTGGGGGACGCTCCAGAGGACTCGGGAATTCGAGGAATAGTAGGTTCCTCAACTCAGTTATATTTTGCTTCAGGATTCGGTTTGACAGCCCATCTGGTTTTGCCGGCTACTCAGTTTTGTTCATTGTCAGAAACTCATGCTGAGTTTACTGTCTGTCTTTATTGTCTAACCCATCAGGTTTTGCCAGTTACTCAGTTCTAATCTTTATCTTGGACTCATGTTAAACGTTTACTGTTTGTCTTTGTCCGTGTCTTGTTTGTGTATTCACTGTCCCTGATTGAATAATTCCCATTATGGGACAAAGTACTTGCACACCTCTGTACCTTACCCTTGATCATTGGACTGATGTCCGCTCAAGGGCCCAGAATCTTTTTTTTTCAGTAAAACGCTGTACCTGGCAGACTCTCTGTGCTTCAGAATGGCCCATTGCCGCAGTCCGGCTGCAGCAAAATATCCGGGGGGTGACGAATGACTTGTGTACGTTGATACAGCAGGAATAGGAGCCGTTTATTGTAGGATCTGAGCGATATTTATACATTTTACACAGCTTATCTAATTAGCATAAAATAGATACAGCAGTCAACCAATAAGGAATCTCCAAACTTAATGGCTCGCTTTTGTTACTGCACAAACCACTCCCTCTGGCATTTTGCCAGGCACCATGCAGACTTGTTTACAGACTGTAACATTTCTCTGGCAAAATAACAGGTGCCATCCTGACTTGTTTACAGACCTTAACATTTCCCCCTTTTGTTTAATTTAAATAATGACCATAGTGTTTTTTACAGAAACACCATAAATAACCTGCTAGAAACAGAAAGGGAGGATACAAAATGTTACAATTCCAAGCCAATTGATGGCTCCATGCAAGAAGCCCTTGGAAAAATTATACCAGCAATGACACCATTAGCAAAGATATTGAGTTACAATTTGTTGTAGATTACAGTTTGTTATCTCAGTCGAGATAAAGCAGTGTCTCAATAGATTAACTCACAGTCCAGGTAAATCACAGTCCAGGTAAGTTCTGCAGGCAGTTAGCTTAAGTTGTAGCAGCAGAAACAGCAATACTCCGAAGTATCCTCGGGTTCTCAGCCGAAGTTTCCTCTGGTTCTCAGCAACAATGTAAATTCTTTCACCTTTGTTTTCACCAGCACTGGAACGAAGGCAGGAACTCCAGATGGCTAAAGAAAATTCTGTAGCATTTCACTAAGAAACCAACCTTTGGAACAATTTAGTACATTATCTCAAGGTTTTTTTACATTTGAAATAAGCCTTAATAGTACTCATTACTCATCAGTCTTCTGGTGTGGGAGACCCATTGTAGTTACTGGCCTTGGAAATGATCAAACTTCAGGGATACCAGTAGCGTCTTCTGCCAGCTGTAGCATCCTGGGCAGCCCCAGATGGCCCTGGGGAGAGTCCCAGATTCAAACTTCTTCCAGGCACATGGAGCAAGAGCCTGCGAGACTGTGCCTCCAGGTCAGGTCTACATTTGGGCTCCTAGTGGCCATCCGCTCCCCCGGGCAGGGGGGCGGGGAAGAGCCAGCAACTGCCACTTGGAAAATTCTTGCTGCGCCATGATCGGCTTGGGCAGGTGGAAGCCACCTTGTCGTTTCACGCACCCTCCGGTAACGAAAAGAATTCAGTAATAGCCTTTTGCTGCAACTTTCGTCCTGATAATCTTTGTTCTTCTGAACTTTCTTTTTCTTTCTGACTAGAGTTTCTGGGCTTTTATCAACACATGCCCTAATTATTCTTGGTTCCACTGGGGTGCCTTTCTCCCTTATCTATTTACTTCTCACCCCTTCCATAATTTTCGTCACAAAGACAATACAACATTTCAAGACAAAACAAGACACAAACATACTGCATCAATCTTCTCCATTTTCTCAAAATGGCCATTTTTCCTCTCGCCCTATCTGCCTAGGGACGAGCAGATTGCTCCCGTCCTATCTATGGACGGGCAGCTTTTTTTTGTCACTTTCCCCCGAGTGTCCCGGGGCTCCCCGTAACGGGCCACCATCTGCCGCAGTCCGGCTGCAGCAGAATAACCGGGAGGGTGATGAATAACTTGTGTACGTTGATGCAGCAGGAATGAGAGCCGTTTATTGTAGGATCTGAGCGATATTTATACATTTTACACAGCTAATCAAATTAGCATAAAATAGATACAGGAGTCAACCAATAAAGAATCTCCAAACTTAATGGCTCGCTTTTGTTACTTCAGAAACCACTCCCTCTGGCATTTTGCAGGCACCATGAAGACTTGTTTACAGACTCTAACATTTCTCTGGCAAAATAACAGGTGCCATCCTGACTTGTTTACACTCCTTAACAGCCGATCCTCGGAGTTGGATGTCCCCCAGAATGATCCTTCCACTTCCCTCTAACCCAAAAAGTCAGAGATATTGTCTTTCAGCCGGGGCCACGTGTCCACCCAGATCAACAGCCATATAACCCTTCCCCCACGATCCTATAATTCAAAACTTCCACTCCTCCCCCTCTTCCCTTCATTCTCCCTGAGTCACAAGACTGGACACTCCTCCCCCTCCTTATCCTCTACCCTTGCTCCACAACCCCCAACATGATCTTGATGATCTTCCCGATGCTGACTCAGCCTCTCCACCACTAGAGGCATTTAGTCCGGACCCAAGCCCTCCAGGGGACTTCCCTGCAGTAGCAGCTGCCCCTACGACCCTGGAGGAAGCTGGGCCAACTAAAGAAAACCGCCAGCAATGGATAATAGAAAACTCGGAAGCCCCTGTGATGCTCCCTCTCCATCCTTACGGGCCAATGAAACGACACAACTGGGACCCCAACACCTTTGAAGGTAGGTAGCATCTTTCCACTTATCGCCAGGCTCTAATAGCAGGTCTCCGAGCGGCCGCCAGAGGGCTGACTTATTTGGCCAAGGTAAGAGCGATTATCCAAGGGCCTAATGAGTCTCCCTCTATGTTTCTTGAGAGAATTATGGAAGCATTAAGAAATATACTCCTTTTGACCCTCAGGCAGAGGACCAAAGAGCATCTGTTGGAATGGCCTTTATCGAGCAGGCTGCCCCAGATACTAGGAGAGATTTACAAGGTCTAAATGGATTACAACATATGACTTTAAGAGATTTATTCAGAGAGGTTGAGAAAGTATATTATAAGAGAGAAACTGAGGAGGAGAGGAAACAGAGGAGAGAGAAGGAAAGAGAACAAAAGGAGGATGAAATGAGCAAAAGGCAGACTAAAGCATTCGCTAAAGTTTTGTTCACAGCAGCAAATACGCCAGAAGTTAAAAAGCAGGAAGACAGGAAGGGATACCTGGTCCCATGCCAAAGGCTGCCCCTGGCCTCAGATCAATGTGCCTACTTTAAAGAAAAAGGACACTGGGCCATAGAGTGCCCCAAAAAGAAGCAGCCACCCCAGCCCGCCATGCTGACTCTAGAAGAGGACTAGGAATGTCGGGGCTCAGATCTCCTCCCCGAGCTCAGGGTAACATTTGAAGTGGAGGAGACTCTAGTGAACTTTGAAGTGGATACAGGAGCAGTATACTCAGCCCTTAAGACCCCACTTGGCCCCCTATCAAATAAAGGGTCTCTTGTTCAAGGGGCTAATGGCAGTAGATATCGGGCTTGGACAACTAAGAGTATTATGGATGTAGGAAAGGGAAAAGTCTACCACTCTTTCCTAGTAGTCCTAGAATGCCCAGCCCCATTGATGGGCAGGGAACTGCTTACCAAACTCCGGGATAGAATAACCTTTAACTCTGATGGTCCCCAAGTGAAGTTTCTAAAGCCTTCAGTAAAAACTCCCATAGTCACGGCTTTGACTATGTCCACAGAAGATGAACAACAACTCTTCTCGCTCCCTAGGACTTATCAAACAGGCAAACTAGCACAGAAATGTATAAAAGATTATCCTAATACCTGGGCAGAAACTGCTGGATTAGGTCTTGCCATAAAACAACCTCCAATAGTAGTAGAATTAAAAGCCTCTGTCTCTCTAATCAGTGTTAAACAATATCCTTTAAGCAAAGAAGCTAAGGATGGGATAAGGCGCCATATTCAGAAATACCTGGCTCTTGGTATCCTAAGGCCCTGTAAATCAGCCAGGAATACCCCCCTGTTACCAGTAGGAAAGCCAGGAACTGGGGACTACCGTCCTGTTCAAGACCTAAGAGAATTAACAACAGAGTGCAGGACATTCACCCCACAGTACCCACTCCATATAATTTGCTTAGCACTCTGAATCTGGAGCGGGAATGGTACACTGTGGTGGACTTAAAAGATGCTTACTTCTGCTTTCCACCTACATAAGGACAGTCAGTTCCTGTTTGCTTTCAAGTAGATAGACCCAGAAACTGGAACATCTGGCCAAGTAACCTGGACTAGACTCCCACAGGGGTTCAAGTACTCCCCCACTCTCTTTGATGAAGCCCTCCACAGGGACTTCAACGACTTCAGAACTGTACACCCCGAAGTCACCCTACTCCAATATGTGGATGATCTCCTACTGTCAGCCGACACCAAGGAGAACTATGAGTCTGGGGCCCAAGCACTATTATCTGAGCTTGCTCGGCTTGGATATAGGGCTTCTGCCATAAGGTCCAAATTTGTCAGCAAGAAGTAATCTTCCTTGGTTATTCTCTTAGGGGTGGCAAACAATGGCTCACTGAGTGCAGAAAACAAACTGTTGTGCAGATACCGCCCCCATATAATAAGAGACAACTCAGAGAGTTTCTTGGGACTGCCGACTCTTGCAGGTTATGGATTCCTGGGTTTGCATCTCTGGCTGCCCCTTTATACCCGCTGATAAAGGGGGATGCCTACTTCCAATGGAACCCTGAGCACAATAAGCTTTTTATAATGTCAAAAAAAGGTGCTGCTATCTGCTCCGGCCTTAGCACTCCCAGATGTAGAAAAACCCTTCACTCTCTACATCGAGGAAAAGAAAGGAATAGCACTGGGAGTGATCACTCAGACTTTGGGACCTTTGAAAAGGCCCGTAGCATTCTTATCAAAAAAAATGGACCCAGTGGCTAGCGGGTGGCTCCATTGCTTAAGAGCTATAACAGCGGCAGCCCTTCTAATAAAAGATGCTCATATATGAACTTGGGACAGAAGCTAACCATTATAGCCCCCCATGCCCTGGAGAGCATCATCTGTCAGCCTCCAGAAAGGTGGCTATCAAACTTCAGAATAAACCACTACCAGAGCCTCTTGCTTGACAAAGGCAGAATAATGTTGGGACCCCCTGCTCCACTCAACCCGGCTACACTGCTGCCAGAAGTATCATCAGGACCCGTCGCTCATGAGTGTCAACACATACTGGCAGAGGAAAACAGTATACGATGAGACTTGAAGGATCAGCCACTGCCTCGCCCTGAAGTCGTATGGTTTACGGAGGGCACCAGCTTCCTCCAAGACAGTAAGCAGCGGGCTGGAGCAGCAGTAGTTAGCGAAACTAATGTCATCTTTTTCTCTGGTCTCCCAGAAGGGACATCAGCCCAAAAAGCAGAACTGATTGCCCTTACGAAACCATTGGAACTAGCAACAGGCAAAAGGGCCACCATATACACATTTGTCACTGCAAATGTGCAGGGGGCTACTTACCAGCAAAGGTGGCTATTAACCTCCACTGGGAAAGAAATAAAGAACAAAGATGAGATCTTCCAACTTCTCTCAGCAGTGCAGGGCCCTAAGGACCTAGCTATAGTGCACTGTCCAGGGCACCAGAAGAAAAACAACCCCGTGGCGGTTGGAAACAGAAGAGCAGATTAGGAAGCTTAATTGGCAGCCCTAAATGGAGTGACTCTTTTAACTTTTTCCACAACGGGGAGAACAAAAAGTGGTCACAAAGATCCTAGAAGACATTTTCCAAGGTTCGGCCTGCCTAAGGTACTAGGGTCTGATAACGGACCAACATTCGAAGCCCAGGTAAGTCAGGGATTCACCAGGACCCTGGGGATTAATTGGAAGTTACATTGTGCTTATAGACCCCAGAGCTCAGGACAGGTTCAAAGGATGAATAGAACCATCAAAGAGAACTTAACAAAATTAAGCTTGGAAACCGGCATAAAAAATTGGATTATGCTCCTACCTTATGCACTGTTTCATGCAAGAAATAACCTCTCTGCCTCTTTGTGTAACTTAACCCCTTATGAAATACTCTATGGTGCCCCTCCTCCAGTAAGGGACCTAATCCCAACTCTGAGACTTAATGATTCCTTTCACACCCCCTTGCTTGACAGACTTAAAGCCCTTGAACAAACCCAACACCCAGCAATACCTGTAGAAACAGTTGGCCACTGCTTATCAGCCTGGAGATGAGGGAACCCCACATCAATATCAAGTTGGAGACTTTGTCTACGTGAGACGGCATCAGGTGTCATCCCTGGAACCCCGCTGGAAAGGACCATACCAGGTGCTGCTTATAACACCTACAGTGGTGAAAGTGGATGGGATCACTTCCTGGATCAATGTCTCCCATCTCAAGCCTGCGCCCTGTCCAGACTCCGGCTGGAAATTGGAACAGACTGGTAACCCTCTCAAGTTGCGTGTCCGTCTTGTGGGTAGGGCTATGGATTCTTCCCCTGACCACCAGCAGTCCTAATCCCCATCAGCCTGTTCAGCAACAATGGCAAGTTATAAATCCTACTGGGCAAGTAGTGTGGTCTATTTCACACAGAGCCCCCTTATGGACTTGGTGGCCATCTCTCCACCCGGACATTTGTCAGCTTGCCATAGGCCTCTCTGACTGGGATCTCCCTGACATAGAGGACCCCACACAGATCCCACTCAAACCCAAACCAGGGCAACATAGACCACCTTACCCCATGAATTATGGATGTCATCTCCCCCAGCCCAGGTGTAAACTAGCCAGTCTTGATTTTTACGTGTGCCCAGCTGATTTCCAAAGTCGCAAACAGGCCCAACCCTGTGGAGGACCCAGTGCCTAGATCTACCAGAACCCCTCTATCATCTCATACTTCCCAGTTTCCGTTTTTGCCTACTTCTCCAGTCCAGAGTACAGGTGACTCCTACCCCTGAGAACTAAATAAAGGAACCTTTATGATACTGAACTCCACATAGTCAGAACTCCTTGCATTTCATCCCAGGTATTGGACAGCTCTCTAAAATATTGTGTATTGGTGCAGAAACTCCCCAGGGTGCTCTATCATGATGCAGAAACATTTGAAGGTCTACTAGGGGGACAAGAAAACCCGATTTCGCTGGGAGCCTGTGTCCCTTACTCTAGCCATCCTATTGGGGATAGGAGCTGCTGCAGGATTGGGTACAGGAACAGCTGATATGATCCGTGGGTCACAACAAATGGCCCAATTAGAAACAGCAATATCTCAAGACTTGAAGACGTTAGAGACCTGCATCACAGTTTTTCAGAAATCCTTAACCTCTCTCTCTGAAGTGGTTTTACAGAACAGGTGAGGATTAGACCTCCTCTTCATGAGGGCGGGGAGCTTCTGGGCTGCACTGAGAGAAGAATGTTGTTTTTATCCTGACCATACTGGAGTTGTAAAAGAATCCTTGAGTAAATTGAGAAAATGCCTTGAAGAGCACCAGAGAGAAAGGGATATTCAACAAGGGTGGTTTGAGTCATGGTTTACCCAGTCCCCCTGGTTAACTACACTCCTATCAGCCTTGGCAGGACCCCTGATCATCCTTATGGTGTTGCTAGCTGTGGGAACTTGTTTGCTTAATAGCATATTTACCTTTCTCCAGGCTCAGATTGGGCATGTAAAACTCATTGTAATCAGACAGAAATACGCTCCACTGGCAGAAATAGAATGTGAGACCCCGCAATAATTATGATTCATTATTTTTAAGATTAAAAGTTTTCAGAAAACGCAGTGGGAAATTAAATAATAAAAGAAATTGAAATTGAAACGTAAAGAACCAGGTTTTATAAAGTTTACAAGCTGCACTCAGAACCTGAAATTCCTGTGGCAGTTAAGACATTTCCCGGAACTGCCCATTAGATGTGTGTTGAAATCTTCCCTGACCACCTAGTTACTTAACAACCCCTTTCCAGAAACCATGAAGCTCAGCACATATACATCTCAGGGCTTCAACCAATCAGTTTAAATGTATACCCATTCTCAGGGCTGACCAATCACCCCTGCCCGACGTGTGTCCGCGAATGAATGTGCTAATCATGTTTTAGATTTGTTATTTGATTTTTCCGTGGTATATGATGATTTGCAAAAGGAGGCTAGAATGTATGTAAAGTCCCTGCCCTCTCTAAAGAATGTATATAAACCCTGCTCAAGTTGTTCTCGGGGCTCTTTGCTCTTTGCTCCTCTGAAGTGAGCTCTGAGCCCCAGCATGCTGGACCCCCAAAAAACCTTTGGCTGTGGCATGAGACAGTTTCTTGGTGGTCTTTTCCTCCAACATTCAACCGACCTTTTCACCTATCAAGGACCTGAGAGAGCAAAAGTCAACTCCATGTCAACTTACATATCAAACAACCTGGTCAGAATGAAGGGATGTGTCTGAATCAGCCTCTCTCTTCTTAATGTAGATTAAATGGACCAAACCAGGCCTGTGTGGACAGCTGTTCCCAGGTGCCTATGGTTGATATACCATTATAACTTGTGAAAGTGTCACATGAAGTAGGGGCAGCCTCCATCTCATGGGACCCTTGGAAGCAATTGTTAGAACAAAGTGATTGCCAAGGCAGTGACCTCGTTCAGTTCCTGAAGGAAGTGACCTACCACACTTTCTTGTTGATGGAACTCTCTGAACTTGGGATCCGGGAAGCCAGGCACACAGAGCAAGGCCCAGTCCCAGTCCCTGTGGTCTCAATTGTTTGGATTTACCAAGGACAGAGTCAGTCTTTATTTGTACCTACTTATGTGATGAACGCCAAATGCCAGGAGAGCTTTGAAGAGGGGCCTTTTCTGGGAAAGCAGGTAGTGGCTAAACCATGACTCCTGACAACTTCAAAGAGTTGGCCACAAAGACCAGATCTGAGACAGGACACGCAATTTGGGGGGAACATAGTAAGGCCTACCAGTCAGAGGACACTCAAGATAGTCACAGACATACTTGGGGGAAGGAGGTGCCATTGTGGGTGTCTGTGTTAGTGTGTGGTTTTGTCTCAGGTTCTGAGAATAGGTAGGAAAGGCGGTTTATTTGTTTAGACTGGAATGTTTCGAGAAAGTCGTTTGATAACACGAATGTTTCTATGTCTTTGTATCCCACTGTATCCGTGGTTGTAGACATTTGAAAAGCGAATGCATCAATGGTTGTGTCCTGTGTAGTAGAAAGCTACCCAGTATTCATCCCACCCAATTTAAGAATGGAGAGCGGCTTGCCTTATGGATGGGCAACACCTACTACCTTCCTAAGCTCCTCTTTTCTTCCTGAATACTGGCCACTCTCCAGGATAGCCTCATGGTTTTGTTTCCAAATATGTACCACCTCCAAACTCTGTGACATGACCATGTACTGGATAGCTGAAGGGAATGGCGAGCATCTCAGAAAACTCAGATATCAGTGTGACCAGTAAAGTCTCAGTGGAGAAACACTGCTTTGGGCCTTTTGCTTACCTATTGTTCTATTGTCCTGAATGTCAGGAAGGTCTTTGCCTCAGGCCACCCCTTTGTGAAGCCTAAAGAAAACAGTTTTTAAATGGAAATGAATGGGCATCACCTGTGGCTCTTTGCTTAATTGCTTTGGAAAGGGATGTGGCTGAATCAGCCTCTTGGCCCTGTGTGAGAGAGTGGCTCAGATTCTCAGCACCTGATGGATCTAAAGAAAGTTTCCAAGTGTGCATCCAAACCAAAATGGCCAAAAGAGCAGTTATTGTGGATGAAGGTTCTCGCCTTCCTCTGTTAGCTTCCTGACCTCCATCAAGTGAGAATATGGATCCTTTGGGTCAAATCAGTTCTTCAAACCCTGCAGAGGCTAGCCGATATGTGCTTAGGTTTTCTCATGACACCAATTCACATAAAGAATCTATACCAGACAGTCAGTAAGCCTCATTCAGGAGAAGCAGAGCAGTTATATAGCCGGCATATTTGATCACTCTTGGTTCACAGGAAGGGTGTCCAGGCCACCCTCACTTTAGGCAAACAAGGGGCAATGGTGCTTATTTTGGACAATGTCTAAGGCTGCACCCCTCATTGAAAACTTTAGTCAAAGGTTATTATGAGTGTCTATATGGAAGAAGAAGAGGGTCATGTGGGACTGTTTTGGTTTTAATTGCGGTCAGATGCTGCAGTCTCTGGCTGGGCACAAATCACGAGTCTCCACACAGCTTGTAGATTCAAACAGCAATTCTTTATTCCCGAACTCACACAGGCTGTCTACAGACACGTTCTGGGGAAATCCACGTTCTCTGCCCAAATCCACTCTCTGCCCAAATCCCTCTGCTCACTCTCTGCCCAAATCCACTACTCCTGGGCTTCTGTCTCCCAAATATACTGTCTGACCCTAAGAACTCAAGAGGAACTCAGCAGCAGGATACACCCTATTCTAAAGGGGAACACCCTAATCTCCTATTATGCTAAACCACCCTATTCTAAAGGGGGAACACCCTAATCTCCTATTATGCTAAACCAGGAACACCCTAAACATGGATCCGCCCTGGTCCTTGAGCAAGGTCTGCAATGTCCTGCAAAATGTCCTATTTCCATGAGTTCTTCCACTAAGGAAACATGGGGGTACACTGGCAAGGAAATTGTCATACCTACTTGGCTGATGGCTCCCAGCATCTTCCCCCTTCTGATTGATTAAACAACAAGTAATGTGGCTTAAGGACCGTGCCCGGTAGGTTGTCCAGTTCAACATATGGTTCTTTCCCATCATTGGAAAACTGACCTTTAGGCATCAGCCTCCTGTCTTAGGTTGATACCACTGCAACTGGATCATACCCGTCACTGACTACTGGTCCAGCATACAGCCATACTTGTGGATAGGTCTATGCACCAGTGGGGGGGTGAGGTTCTTTGCCTCACCTCTGTTGGCCCCCAAATTTGGCCTTGGTGCCAGTGGGGGAGTGAGGTTAATGTGGCTTAAGGACCGTGCCTGGTAGGTTGTCCAATTCAACATATGGTTCTTAACCGTCATCGGAAAACTGACCTTTAGGCAACTGACCTTTAGTCGTCAGCCTCCTGTCTTAGGTTGATACCACTGCAATTGGATCATACCCGTCACTGACTACCGGTCCAGCATATAGCCATTGGCCCCCAAATTTAGACCATCACTAGCAGAAGGGAGGAGGATACAGAAATGCCACGACACCAAGCCAATTGACAGTTCCTTTGGAAAAGTTGCATCATTGGTTACACCATCAGCAAAAATCACTGGTGACACCATCAGCAAAGATATGCCAGCATTACCACAATTCGCTGTACCAAACGATAGTTACATAGTCTAGGCAAGTTCTGTAAGCAGTTCAAAGTGGAGGAATCCTTCTTCTACTGTTTTCTCTTTGTTTTCCACTATACAAAGTCTAATTTGGGACAGAAAAGATCCATTCTTTATAGGACATATTAGAGCACATACAGGATTGCCTGGAGCCCTTAGTTTGGGCAATGATTTAGCAGATAAAACTAAACACGACATACATATTTTCTCTACACTAGAAGAAGACAATTTCCTTGTCAGCGTACCCCCAATTTTCTTTAGTGGAAGGACTCATGGAAATAGGACATTTTGCAGGACATTGCATATAAGGTGACCTTGCTGAGGGACCAGCGCGGATCCATGTTTAGGGTGTTCCTGGTTTAGTATAATAGGAGATTTGGGTGTTCCCCCTTTAGAATAGGGCGGTTTATCATAATAGGAGATTAGGGTGTTCCCCTTTAGAATAGGGCATATCCTGCTGCTGAGTTCCTCTTGAGTACTTAGGGTCAGACAGTATATTTGGGAGACAGAAGCCCAGGAGTAATGGATTTGGGCAGAGAGTGGATTTGGGCAGAGAACGTCGTCGATTTCCCCAGAATGTGTTTGTAGATGGCCGGTGTGAGTTCGGGAATAAAGAATTGCTGTTTGAATCTACAAGCTGTGTGGAGACTCGTGATTTGTGCCCAGCCAGAGACTGCGGCATCTGGTGGCTCGTATGCGGAACGCCTGAAGCTTGGGGGTAAGTGAAATTGCTCGCCCCTGCGGGAAGGCGAGAGAATGTCCATGGCTTTTTAAAGACGAGTTATTAAGTATATCAATGGGACCATCATGGTATCCTGTAGAAGGATTTTTCTTCAAGAAATAGATGGCTAATTCTGTTTACTACATTTGTCTAAGATCTTGGTTTCTACAAAGTTCTAATTAATTTACAAAGCTAAAGTGTTAAAATATCAACCACTAAATATAAAATCAAGTACTCTTTACTTATTAAGTTCCATAAGGTAATATATTTAAAAATTATGTGTGTTTTCATAAATTGGTAAATTGAAAAAAGGTTTAATATTGCTTTGGTCTGTGTCTTTGCCAAAACAAGGTTACTAAGTGTTAAGATTCTATCAGGTGTAATTTATATACAAAGAGTATAATAAGTTTCAGTTGGGTTTCAATTATAGTATTATGGTACCATAAAAAAAAAACATGAAAGTATTTCATCCTATTAAAGTGGAGTAATTTGTCTAAATCAGAAATTTTATGAGTTGTTTCAAAATTTGAATTTATAAAAAGGGTTAATGGTTAAAAAAGAGATAGAAAAAGATTCAAGATGTGGAAATATATTTTAATATAAGAGGTTAATGGAAAAAGAAGTGTTTCTAGATGAGATAATCTCTGTGTGGTAATGTAAAAAGTTGTAAAATGCCATTTAAATAGATTTTGAGGAAACTAGACTTACTTTAAAATCTTGAGAAAGGAAGAAGGAAGAAAAAAGGTATTTGTACATGGCAGATTAAGACAAAGCTTCTTAATGGAGTAAAAAAGGCCTTTGGTTGAAGGGCAGCCAAGTAAACTAACATTGAGCAATTTAAACAGAATCTAAGCCTCATTTAAAATAGTGAAGCTGTAGGTGGTGAAAAAGTTCATTTAAAAGTACAGTATAGATGATAATTAAAAGGCTTTAAAAGGTTAATTTGAAGGTGGTTAAGATGCCTTCATGACGGAGGAAAAATTGCATCATTGGTGACACCATCAGCAAAAATCACTGGTGACACCATCAGCAAAGATATGCCAGCATTACCACAATTCGCTGTACCAAACGATAGTTACATAGTCTAGGCAAGTTCTGTAAGCAGTTCAAAGTGGAGGAATCTATCAATCTGTTCGTCTCCTCCCAAAGTCCGTTTCCTCCTAAAGTAAGTTGACTCCTTGATTGAGCATACTTGTTGAGTTATATTCATTGGGATGAAGATAGGAATTCTGGCAATGATGCTAAACAGACATTATCCTGAAAAGAATTATTAAATATAATGAAAAGGAAAGGTGAAAGTAAACAAACAGATCTGTTAACCTCCTTAAAAAACAATCTTTAACAGCTGTTTACCTGATTTAAATTAGTAAACAAGCAGATCTGTTAACCACCTTTAAAAACAATCCTTAACAGCTGTTTACCTAATTTAAATTAATCCATTTAAATCACGTGAATAACAAAAATAATTCGGATCCATATTCTAATGAGCGCTCCTCATATATGAAATATGGACATACGCACACACAGACATACAACACAAAACACAAATGTGCAAACAAATGTACAACACATAAGATAATAATAAAGGCCTTGTAGCTTTACCTAGGTGAAATCTCCATTGCAATGTTTAAAAACTCCACAGTCAAAAAATGAAACTGATCAGAAAAACATTAACCTAGGTTTGTATGAGCTCAAAACATAAAAATAGAGCCTTATAATGTGGAAAAATGCAATAATAAAATAGGTATTGAAAAAAGAATCCTGGTTAATCACTGTTGCAGATGTAAGAATGGCCAAGCTGGAGTTCTGGATATCAGCTGTTATGGATTTGAGTCAAATCATCTTCTTTTCGATCTGTAGAAATAATTTTAGTCAGTCTTTCAGGAATCCAAATAGGTTGCTGTTCTCCCTGTGGAAACACACAGACAGAGCCCCTACTCCAGACAATCACTGGGTCAGAACCTTTCCATTGTCCTGTTAGAATATCTTTCCAAAGAACTTTAGGCTTATGCACATTTTTTGGATACATATGTCTTTCTGCAGCACTAAGTCCTGATGAATCCAAATTTAAAAAGTTTAGAGTAAAAAGCGTTATTTTAAGTTTATCTTTGGGGGATATATACCCCTTTCCAATTCCCTCTTTTTGCTTTAATAAGTACGTTTTAATAGTTTGATGATCTCTTTCAACTATGCCTTTTCCCTGTGGATTGTATGGAATTCCTGTTATATGAGTAATACCAAATGATGAGCAAAATTGTTTAAAAGAGGTAGAGGTATAGCCAGGACTGTTATCAGTTTTTAACTGTTTAGGAACGCCCACAGTGGCAAAATTTTGTAAGTAATGAGCTATAACATCTTTAGATTTTTCTCCGGCATGAAGGGAGTCCATCAAAAATCCGGAAGAACTATCAACTGTAACATGTAAATATTTTAATTTTCCAAATTCTGGCAAGTGTGTGACGTCCATCTGCCAAATATGGTTAGGTATCAGTCCTCTAGGATTGACTCCAAGATTAACTTGTGGTAAAAAGGTCACACAATTTTGACATTGTTTTATTATATGTCTGGATTGTTCCTTAGTTATTTTAAAACGCTTTTGTAAAGTATTAGCATTAACATGGAATTTTTTATGAAAATTCGTAGCTTCTTCTAGTGTAGAGAAAATATGTATGTCATGTGTAGTTTTATCTGCTAAATCATTGCCCAAACTAAGGGCTCCAGGAAATCCTGTATGTGCTCTAATATGTCCTATAAAGAATGGATCTTTTCTGTCCCAGATTAGACTTTGTATAGTGGAAAACAAAGAGAAAACAGTAGAAGAAGGGGAAATCCTACCAGCATCTTCAAGAGATACTATAGCATTAACTACATACTGAATATCAGAAAATAAATTAAATACAGAATCTTTAAACATTAAAAAGGCTTGTAAAACTGCATTAAGCTCTACCTTTTGAGCTGATTGTTTTGGTACTAAAAATGTAAAAGTTTGATCAGGGGTAACTACTTCTGCTGTACCATTATTTGGCCCATCAGTGAATATATTTGGAGCATTCATAATAGGGGTTTTTCTTGTCATTTTTGGAAAAACTACAGGATGCTTAGACCAAAAAGACAACAAAGGATTAGATGGTAAGTGATTATCAAATCAAACATTAGATTTACACATGATTATTGCCCAAGTATTTAACTCATTAGCTAACTCATCAATTTGATCCATAGTATATGGAGTAATAATTTTATTGGGAAAAATTCCAAACACTCCCTTCGCTGCTTTTATTCCTTTGAGTATTAATTGTCCTACAGCCTCAGGATACCTAGTAAGAATAGTGTTAAGTGAATAAGATAAATGTATCCACAATAATGGACCTTCTTGCCAAAATACTCCTGTAGGAATATTTTTTGTTGGTAGTACAATAAATAATAAAGGCAAACCTATATCGATTCTATCCAAATGTATATTTTCCATATATGTTTCAAGAATTTTCAATGCCTTTCTTGCTTTAGGAGTTAACATGCGAGGTGAGTTTGGATCTGATGGACCTTTTGGAATATCAAATAAAGGTCCCAACTCTCCTGTTGGTATGCCTAGATAAGGCCTTATCCAATTTATGTCTCCCAATAACTTTTGAAAGTCGTTAAGTGACTTGAGTTGATCTACTTGTATTTGAATTTTTGGTGGACGGACCATGGTTGAGGATAATAGAACTCCTAAATAATTAATTGGAAAATTTAATTGTACTTTATCTATTGCTATCTCTAGATTATAATTTTTTAATAAGTTTGTAAGTGTTGCATAACATTCCAGCAATATGTTTTTATATTTATGTGCCAATAATACATCATCCATATAGTGAAATATTTGTAGTTCAGGATTTTGATTTCTAAGTGGCTGGATTGCTTTATTAACATATATTTGACACATAGTTGGACTGTTAGCCATCCCTTGAGGGAGTACTTTCCATTCATATCTCTGATCAGGACCTTCATGATTTAATGCAGGGACAGTAAATGCAAAGCATGGACTATCCTCAGGATGAATTGGAATTGAAAAAAAAAAATCTTTAATATCTATGGCTAAAACATGCCAGGTTTTTGGCAAAGCAGACAATTGAGGAATCCCTGATTGAGCATGTCCCATAATAACCATCTCATTATTAATGGCTCTTAAATCTTGCAATAATCTCCATTTACAAGATTTTTTTTAATGACAAAATGGGAGTATTATGGGGAGATATGGAAGGTTGTATATGTCCTTCCACTAATTGTTGTTTGACCAGATCATGGGCTACTTGTATCTTTTCTTTAGTCAGGGGCCACTGAGGAACCCACACTGGTCTTTTTGATTTCCAAGTAATTTTTATTGTCTCAGTGGCCCTTTCTGAAAATCCAACCCATGTCTTTCTGTTCCTTGATCTATTTGAATTGGTGCTGCTATATCTTGTCCTTGTTTTCCTAATCTTTTTTCTTTCCTAAAACCTTGTCTAGCCCTAGTAGTGGGCGCATTAGGATTGATGTTATTTGTTAACGTCAAACCTAATTGATCTAGGTCATCTCGTCCCCATAAATTTATAGGAAGATGATCCAATACATATGGCTGTATAGTTCCCTCACAACCTTCAGGATCCTTCCAATATAATAACATTGTTCTTCTATGGGGATTAGTAGCCACTCCTAGGCCTCGAAGCATTTGAGTGGCTTGTTGTAATGGCCAATGTTTTGACCATTCCTGACTAGATATGATGCTAAGGTCTGCACCTGTGTGCCGTAGCCCATTAAAGTCGTGTCCTTGAATATTTAGTTTTAACATTGGGCGAGAATCTAAATTTAAAGACAACATAGCCCAATCTACACCTGTGGAGCCTAATCCCCTGGAACCTATTTTTACACTATGACTAGGAAATTTATTATGTAGGATGGGTATTATTAACAACTGTGCTATTCTATCTCCAGGTGAAATTACTGATATACCTCTTGGAGAACTAGCTATAATTTTTATTTCACCTACATAATCGAGATCAATTACCCCAGGACTTATCTTAAGTCCTTTTAATGTAGGTGAACTACGTCCCAATAATAAGCCTACTGTCCCTTGGGGAAGAGGTCCTTTTATTCCTGAAGGAATGATTTGAACTCCCATCTCTGGAGTTAGTACTGCTCTGGCAGAGGCGCAGATGTCCAACCCTGCGCTCCCTCGGGTTTGTCTGATGAGGGATTTAATGGACAATGTGTCCTGGGCACTACTCTAATGGTGTTGCTGGGTTCCTCCACTGCCCCGTATATTTGTGGTTGTGGGCCCCGGAGCATTGGGCCCCTTGGTCCTTTTTTTGGCAATGGAGTCTGATGCCTTTCTCCATGATATCATGGGTAAATACCTGGTCCTTGTCCGTTTTTTGTTAAGGGAGTACCCTCTATGGTAGTTGGAGAACGGCATTCATTAGCCCAATGTCTCCCTCTATGGCATCGTGGGCAAATACCCGGTATTCTATTTCTTTGATAACTAGTTTTGTTAAATCCTCCTCCTATGAGGCAACTCCTTTTAAAATGTACTGTTTTTTCACAATCATAGCATGTTTTTGGCCTGGCATCAAAAGCCTGTTGTACTGCAGCTGCCAAGACTTGCTCTTGTTCATTAATATCTCTACATAATTTAATATATGTGTTTAAATCTTCATGTCTCCATGGTCTAATAACCTCTCTGCAGCAACGATTTGCTTGGCCATAAGCCAGTTGTTTTATTAATGGCATTGCTTGTTCTGTATCCCCCAAAATTTTGGCAGCCATTTGAATTAGCCTGTCTACAAAGTCAGCGTAAGGTTCATTACCACTCTGTATTACCTTAGATAGCTGGCCTTGTAAATCTCCATGTCCTTGTAAAGTCTTCCATGCCCTAACTGCATCTGCAGCAATTTGTGCATATATAGCAGGATCATATTCAATTTGTTGCCGCTGTCCCTCATAAGGTCCTTTCCCTAGCAACATTTCTAGATTTCTTTGAGGGTAACCGGCTGCTGCATTTCGCCTAGCTGTCTCTGCGCATAATTCCTCATTGGCAACCTTCCATAACAAATATTGTCCTCCATTTAGCACAGATTTACACATGCTAGCCCAATCTGCTGGCGTCATGTCCAAGTTAGTAATGGACTCGACCATGCTTACCGTGAAGGGAGCTTGGGGACCATAGGTTGTTACAGCCTCCTTTAACTGCTTCACTGTTTTAAAATCTAAAGCATGGTGAATTCACTGCCCTCCTGCCTGCTCAAGTACAGGGCATGCTAATCTTTGAGGTCCTGTCTCAGAATCCCAATTATCAACTACGGGGTTTGAGGGCCACTCAGCTGTCTCTATCGGTGGGCCTGTTGGTTGAATTAAACCCTCTTGTGATAAAACGGAGTTAGTAACAGCCTCCTGTTGTGGCCTTTTTCCTCACAACCCCTTATCCTTTAAATTTTCTTCCTCTGTCTGACTAGCTTGAGAGACCTTCTCTTTTGCTTGATCTAAAATGTCTTTCTCCATGTTCTGAACCTCTAACAATTTGCTTAACATATTTTCAGTTTGTTTTAATCTACTATAAAGATAACGCAACCCAATAAGATAACACAAAACAAAACCGAATCTGAATGAAACAAAAACGGAATAAAAAATCGTTGTATCAATTTTCTCTTCCTCAGGGCCGACAAACATCAAACCTTTAGTCAACCAGTTTGCCTGAGAAATTTCTAGAGATAGGCAGCTTGAAAGAAAAACAAAATAAATCAAAAGAAGAACACATTGTTTTTTGAAATGGTCACCCATTCTCTCGCCTTCCCCAGGGGCGAGCAATTTCACTTACCCCCAAGCTTCAGGTGTTCCGCATACGAGCCATCAAATGCCGCAGTCTCTGGCTGGGCACAAATCACGAGTCTCCACACAGCTTGTAGATTCAAACAGCAATTCTTTATTCCCGAACTCACACCGGCCGTCTACAAACACGTTCTGGGGAAATCCACGTTCCTGCCCAAATCCACTCTCTGCCCAAATCCACTACTCCTGGGATTCTGTCTCCCAAATATACTGTCTGATCCTAAGAATCAAGAGGAACTCAGCAGCAGGATACACCCTATTCTAAAGGGGAACACCCTAATCTCCTATTATGCTAAACCGCCCTATTCTAAAGGGGGAACACCCTAATCTCCTATTATGCCAAACCAGGAACACACTAAACATGGATCCGCCCTGGTCCTTCAGCAAGGTCACCTTACATGCAATGTCCTGCAAAATGTCCTATTTCCATGAGTCCTTCCACTAAGGAAACATGGGGGTACACTGGCAAGGAAATTGTCATACCTACTTGGCTGATGGCTCCCAGCAGTCATTTGTGTGGTAGTTAGAAGAGATGCCTGGGTCCACCTGAACATGAACTCTAGTGTCATTCCCCTTAGAGACTGAGTTATGTAACTCACTTCAGAGAAGTATTGCCATGAATTTTGTTGGGATTTTAGGAGGCCATGTATGAGAGTCGCCCTTGGAAACTGAGATCTAAGCCAATGGTGGCTTTCGTAAGAGCATTGGGAATTTCAGCCAGGATATCACATGATTTTATTCTTATAGACTTGGCAGCCATAGTTGAGAGTCAAATCACACATGGACCTAACATTGTAGACCTCATGGGCCTGGCTTCATGTGTCATTTTGGCCACTCTTTGGGAAGCTTTGCCTCTGCGAGTTCTCCAGAGCATTTCTTGAAATGTGCTACCTCAAAATTTAATGGTTCCTGAATGAATTGAAACCCACAGTTTCTCCAACTTCATCCTTGAAAAATGGCTAGATAAATACCATGAAATTTTTAAAATTCCCATGACCAGGTGGCACTGGAGAATCTTTGGATGTCCTGTTGTTGATCATGAGTATACCAGAGAGTGCCTTGATTGACTGCGTTTCATGAAAATGGTGTAGAACAGAGATGCCAGTATGTTGGAGCCTGCTGAGAAGTGGGCCCAGAGCTGTGGTGTGTAGGTGTGTGGTAAAATATCTGTGGTCGGGCCATGTGGATCTGCCATTGACTTCCAAATGGCTGGTGGCTGACATGGTGGAGACAGGAATCACTTATATGTCTGAAACCTCTCCATAAATGGCATCTTGTTATATGGAGATGTTTCAGGGCAATGTTCAGTATCAAGTTGCTATGGTCAACGGGGCAATCTATGTGGGATAGAAGCTTAGTTGGTGCATTGTCCTGCAGACCCTTACCCACCACACGTGAGAGGACTCCCTCCAGCACTGTGTCCCAGTTGAATTCCTTGCATTTCGTGAAGCAAATACCAAACTCCCAGTGCAGCAGCAAGAAAGTCCATGAAAAGTGGAGGATGACCTAATGGCTTCACAATCCACATGCGGAGACAATTAGCTTTCAGTGGCCACAGTTTACTTACAAAGAGAGAAGTCAGCACTTCTGCCTCATGTTCTTTGGAAAATAAGAAACAATGTCCTCTAGGTCACATAGATGCAGACCCAGCTTTGATGGTTTCATTAGAATGGAAGCAAAAGCTCCTGACAACAACATATATGTCAAGTGCCCATCCTCAGAGGCAGTTTCTCAAAAAGTCTTTAGGCCAGCAGAGCTCCATGTTTGTGGAGTGTTTACCTTATAGACCAGGATGCAAGAAATCACCACTGACTCCAATTAAAATCAAATTAAAACAAGCTTATTATTTCCACCACCCTGGTGCCTCTCCTTCCCAAAATGGCGGAAACAAGAGAGAAACCCCACCTTTCTTACAGCCCAGCTTTATAGCCCAGAAAGATACACAAAAGAGGGGTTACGGATAACAGAACTCTGAAAAGCATCACACTAATGGTAGTTTACTTTATTATTATTTATTTTTTTTTGCTGACACAAACATCAGAATTTATGGGGACCATTAGAGCCTCAGAGAGTGTCATCTGACCAGGGAAGGCCAATATTTATGAGGTGTCAACAAAGTTTCAGAGAGGGCTGTTATCTGGTCAGAGAGCCAGCCATGGGTGAGTTCAAGGCACGGGCAGGCATTCCAAACAGGTTCGAAATTTGCTGTAATTAATAGTTAAGAAAAATTATCCTTTCTTGGCTTTGTGGCAAGATGGCTCCAAACTTTAATAAAAGATCAGGTTGGGTCTATCATTCCCCCCTTTTCTAATGTGTCCCTTTCATATCTTTCATACGGTAGGTGAAGAGCACTGAGGGAATTTTATACTCTGATGCAACAGTCTCCCTATTTTTTCAAATCACCCAAAACCGGTCTCCGTGATTTTACCTGACTTAATTAATTACGTATATTGATAGTCTATTTACTTTTGGCTCCACTGTTGTAAGAAGAGAGGCATTACTCATTTTGGCTTCTTCTGAGCTGAGAGAGGGTGACGTGAGGGGGAACAGCATGAGGGACATGAGTTGCCTTTTAGAGGTCAGTTCGGTTTGAAGTCTCATTGGGGAAGAACAGGTTGTAAAGTCATCTGGGGATGGGTTCTTCTATGAGAGAAACAAAAAACATGAGTACTGAATAAATGTTGCAGCAGCTAGAACATGTCACTGTACAGAAGTTCCCTCACCAGTCTTTAATATCCCCAGTTATCAGGACTGTCAACTTAATACTTAACATTTAGTGTTACAGTTGTCCCTCCCCATAAGATACAGTTTAATAATTTAATGTCATCTGATCTTGCAAAATCAGTTTACTAGAATGACCTCTGTGTCTAATAGAAAAACCTTTAATTCTGTTACTCAGTGCTGGATAATCATACTAGCCAACACCAAGCCTAACCGTGTAGGTTAGAAATATCTGAGGCCTTAAACTAAAAACTTCTGCCTCTGGCAGCTCCTCTTGATAGAGTCTTTTTATAGTTATCAGGCATTCCTGTCTGAGAATCCTTCTTTGTAACCTCCAGTCTTACTTATTTTGGGAGGCTAATATAAAGTGTATACATTAAAATATTATTATTATTATTATTATTATTATTATTATTATTATTATTATTATTATTTAAAATGTCCAGGAATGGCTGTATTCTGCTTTCAACTGTCTTTGCTAAGTGTTTAAGATGAAGCAGTCAAACTGACTTTTGTTTCTATCTATTGGTAACAGTCAGCTGAGCTTTTATGGTTGCCATTCCTGGGGAGACTTGAGAGCAGCTTCTCAGTTCTGCTAGTGCCTTTTGGGCTAGGTGGGTCCAGGTGTTCCTTGACCATGTGGCTTCCCTCGGCAGCATCAGGGATGTCTCCCTTCTCTGATGACTCTCCTCTTCTTAGCAAATGCACTGATTGGCTTTCTGTTCTCCAGTGGTCTCATTAATCCCCCTGATGGGGAGGTTATATGGCCCAGAGTTGAAAAGCTCTTTAGAGAAGTCCCCTGTTCCCTGGATTCAGACTGACTCAGAGGGCAAGAGCCAAATATTAGTTTTCTTGTCCCTTTTCATTTAACTTTAATTTTAAATCCTAATCTTAAATATCCAGCAAATAAATTTTAACTGCCTTATGTTAAGAGTACTGGGCTTTAATGTCTATAACTTTATAATTATTTATCTTTTTATTAATTGGGATCTGTGTTATTCTTTTTATCTTGTAGGTGATGACTTATTATCTTAAATTAACCCATGTTATGTTCTTAAAGCAACAATTCTGTAAAACACTAACAGAGAATCTTTAGATCACTTATAAGGAAATTATAAAATAAAATTTTTAAACAAGAGTAAATATACTTAGTTTGCATAATAGCTACCCTGAATTTTTTGCTTAGTTATAAATTATATCCCCTGTTACAGATCCTAGTAATCTTGACAGAAAAAAAAACAACTTTTGAACAAAACTTTAAATGAAACATAATCTAACCTACTGTTTTCATAGTCATTCTCACATGTAGTAAGATGGGACACAGAGCCTTATCTCAGGTAAGGCAGGTCTCTTTATAAATCTTAAGGGTTTTAGTTCTAAAGCTGATCTTTTTTTTTAAATATCATTTTACAAAGTTTACATAAATTTTTTTAGGTCACATGAACATTAGCTAACACCGTATGATATCACATTTAAAACATGAATTAAAGAAAGGCTGAAAGTTTTTAACCTTTACATAGATTAGGCTCTCATTAACTTAAAAATACATTTAAATTGTTCCCAAATGTAAAAAGTAACATAAAACTTTACTTATCTTTATGATAACAGATAAATAAATTCCCAATATATATTTTTACCATACAACTTAAGAAGGCCAGCATGATATAATGCTCTTTTAAGTTTCTACCTTACAGACTTGTACATGTAAGATATGAGCACATTAATAGCATCATAATTACATTGATGTTTCCACATTAACCAAGTTTAGCTTTTAAAGTAATGACAGTACAGTTCTCTAAAATAACAGTTCTTATTTAATCAGTTGTTTAATTTTTATGGTTGCTAGCTCTAGAAAAAATAAAACTTAATAAACACAATGTTATGGGTAAACTTATGTTTTAAGAAATTTTTGTCTCTTTAACACATGACTGATTTTTACAATCTTATACAGAATTTAGTACAAACTTGTACAGACCTTAGTTAATCAATCAGATATCTAACAAAAGTACTCATGAATGAGTAATCTCATATGAAATTTAATTTACTTATTTATCAAAATATTAGACAAATGTATTGAAGATTGTAAACCATTTTTTTGTTGAAGGAAAAGTCCTACAACCAAGTCATATTAGATATTTTGTAGACATTAATATTTTATTAGATATCTGAACACCTAGAAAAACTTGTAAGCTTAAATTTAAAGACATTTATTTTTATCTGTTTATCCAATTTAAACTGAACCATTTAAATAACGTGAATTAAGGATCCTTGGATCCACTTTTTAAAATTTGTTTTTATGAGCATTTTTTTATGAGCGTTCTTTATATATGTAAATTTTTGTATCATATGTTTGATATATGGATATATGTATATATAGACATACAACACATAACAGAAGTGTGCACACATAAAAATAGTAAAGGCCTTATAGCTTTTCGCAGATGAAATCTGCATTGCAATGTTTCAAAAACTCCACAGTTGGTCAAAGATAGAACTGATCAGAAAAACATTAACTTAGGTCTGTAGGATCAAAATCATGAGCTAAAAAAACTAAATAAAATATCTAAGGAAAAAAATAAGAGTCCTAGAAAAAACGACTGGACAGTAATTAGTAAAAACCATACAATTTGCCTTTTTTTTTCTGCTTAGGCCTCAGATCAGTCTCCTACTGAGCTTGCAGGATTCTTTTATTTGCATTTCAAAATAAGTCCTGGCTGAGGTCAGGAAGGAGCAGGAAAAAACTGCTATTCAGAGCAGACACAACAGGCCTAAGGCATTTTAACCATAATTTTCAGGTTAGGATGTTGAAAATTATGAAACAAGTTTAAGATACAATTCACAAAATTTTATATCTTTACATCTTGTTTTGTCAACAGATAACATAAAATGATTTACTATCTTTGTCCAAATTAATGCACTGGTATGCACAGTGACATTTTCCCAGGCTACCCAATTCAAAATAGGTGAAATAATAGACTGAATGATTGGGAAGTTACTTGCCAACTTGGAAGTAGAGTTCTTTAGTTTTCCATCCTAAGTATTTAAGTTCTCTGGCATAAATTATCTGAAATCATAAACTAAACAATTACCTAAACCCGACTTTTACCTGCAAGATTGTGCAATGCTTCAAAAACCCATTCAGATACCAGATTGTTACAATAAAACATCATCATTTAGACACACATTCAGCTAAGATCATTCCCAAGAAACAATTTAAAATATCAACACATTATTGCACATGTCTTAAAGGGCCAGAAACAAAGACACAAGACAGACAGAAGGGAGCTCCAGACTATGGCCGACAGACAGAAACCTTTAAAACAGAGCAGATAAGAGAAAAATCTCCTACACCAGTGGCACCATAGAAGTCCCCACAAGGGGACCACATGTTTTTACAGAGGGGCAACCTGAAATGTAAAATCAAGGGTCTCCATGGTGACTTTACTGAATTTAGTATCCCCTTTTTCTTTTTCTCTTTTTTAAGAAGACAGACGTTACATAATGCTTACAGTGCAGGGAAGGAAGGAGGGAATTCCCTGAAGTAACAGGGCTTCGGCAGCTGCTGGAAGTCCCTCGGTCCCTCCTTTAACTTACAGGATTAGCTCCTCTGGTTCGGCTCCACCCCAACCTGCTCCATCTCCTAACATATCAGTAGTCAGCTCTCAAAAAGTTCCGGGTCGGTGGTGGTGTGGTTTATCAAAATTTGAAACTTAAAGTTCAGTTCCTGACCTTGAAGCCAATTAATGCCAATTTAATAATGAGGACAGGGTTTTTGAGAAGAAGAAAAAGGGAGGTTTATTGCTTTGCTAACAAAGGAGAAACACAGGGGACTCTGCCCAAAGGTTGTGACTCTTTTGATCTGGAGGTACAAGTGGTTTTAAAGGAGTTTCACTTCTTAACCTGTGAGATACTCAGTTTTTAGCTCTGCAGCAGGCATTGCCTTGTGCAGTGGGTGTGCTCCAGGCAGCCAGCTAGGGGCTTCTCTTATCCTGCTTAACAAAGGGAGGTAAAGTTCATCGCAGTTCCTTAAAACACAGTCCAAAAAGGTGTCACGCTTACTTGCTTTATTACCCATTTTCACGTCCAATATCTTTAAGTTTTTACCACAGAAATCACACAACAAAACGCACAAAAACAAACAAACAAAAAACATATAGAACACAGAACAAAACAAAAAAAAAAAAAAAGCAGAAACCAGGCACCAAAAAAAAAAAAAAAAAAAAAAAAGCAGAGGAGCATTGCAATGTCTTGCTAAAGCTCCTGGGTAGGACCGCGTGCATGCCCATCCACACCTCTCTACCCATCCAGAAGAATTCCCTACATAACAGAACAAAGGACAGCATGATTCTCGTTACAGTCCCGGACAGGAGTATATGTGAGCCTCCCCAGGCCTCCTCTCTGTCATCAGAAGAGATCTCCCTTAACCAGATATCAGATGTTATAAAGGTGCCACTTACCTATGGAGGCCTCCTCCACCAGGTGCTTGCTAATAGTTATAGTCCAGTGGTTCATTGCAGTGCTCCCTGGACCAAAGTCTCACTCCAAGTCGTTGAAACATCTCAAGTTGCGCATCCCCTAGAGTGGCTCTGTAGCCGGGGGCCCTGGAGGGAAGGCCAGCTTCAGAATTTCCAACAGTCTGGTCTTGTGATTTGTACTTGCAGGGTCATCTTGCTGCGGAACTGCAAAATGTTAGACCAGGATGAAAGAAAAGACCACTGACTCCAATTAAAATCAAATTAAGGCAAATTTATTATTTCAACCGGCCGGCGGCCTGCCTCTCCCTCACAAAACGGCGGGAACAAGACAGCAACCCCACCTTTCCTACAGCCCAGCTATATAGCCCAGAAAGTTACACAAAAGGGGGATTACAGATAACAGAACTTTGACAAGCATCACACTAAATGTAGTTTACTTTTCTTTTTTTTTTTGCTGGCCCCAACATCAGAAATAATGATGACCATTAGACCTCAGAGAGGGTCGTTGTCTGGCCAGGGAAGGCCAAAAATTATAATGTGTCACTAAACTTTCAGAGAGGGCTGCTATCAGGTCAGAGAGATAGGCATGGGTGAGTTAAAGGCACGGGCAGACATTCCAAATGGGTTCAGAAATTGCAGTAATTTATAGTAAACCCAAAATTAGCTTTTCATCGCTTTGTGGCAAGATGGCTCCCAATTTTAATAAAAGATCAGGTTGGGTCTATCAACCCTGTCCCTTACTTTTGGAAACTCCTCTTCCACCTCCAAGTTTGTAAACTCCTGAGGATTTTCCAGATATGTATTCACAGATTTTCTAACTCTTCTCCTCTAATTGTGTCTTACTTGGGGGGAAGGCAATGTCAAGTAATCGTTCTGGATGAGAGTGGGAAGATTTTTGTATAGCACATATTTGCATACACATTGGATTCCTTATCTAATTTTCCATTCAAAATACTGAAACCCTGACACTAACCCATACCCTACTAGACTCTGACTACTAATCCTAATATGATGGAGAAACATAACCCAAACAGAATAGAAATACAAGCAGTTCAGAGGAGGCATGGTGTATAGTTGGACTTTCATTTTGCATGATAAAGGGTTGGTGTTATAAATCTAGTCAATTTTTAATTGAAATAGTTCACCATGTGTTTTTAAAGTTAACAAATATGTGAATTCCTGTCTTGCTTTCTCTGTAGCCTATTCAGCACATGTATTTTTGCATGCACATACAGAATCCTACCTATTATCACACGTACATTCTTGTGAGGTAGCTGACTTGCCAGATACAAATTGTGAGAAGAGATCACTCCTCCTAAACACAGTTGGAACTGAAAATTCAATCTATGGGTGAGGTTCCTAGTTTAACAAAATTATAAATAAATCTATGTTTAGTAAAATAAATAGTTTGGGTCTGTGGATGATATATATTTAATGATGAATTTCAATTGGCATATATATTGCTACTTTTTAATGTCTGTGTGGGTGTTTTGTATATATATATAAATATATATATATATATATATATATATATATATATATATATATATATATATATATATATAATCTCCAGATATTTCAAAATATGAAATATATGTGTCTTATTATACACTCCCTAAATTCATTCATGTTCATGTATTTGGATTTACAATCAACTTTTACATGATTATTATCAGAAATATGCATCCACCTGAAATACATATTTTTTTCCTAGTACTGAAAACTAACTTCGGTGAATGGTGCATACAAATCCTAATATTTCTACAGTAACTTACCCAGTTTAACATCAATGTAAGTAGATTCCTATGATACAAAATGTTTATTTTGACGTTCATTTTTATTCAACACTGGTACATTACTATTTCTTCAGTTTATGCACATAATAGGATATATATTTATCCACAAGTTCACAAATTTATAGGCATTTGTCTCTCTATCAATCACTTCCTGGTTCAGAACACATGTATTCCTCCAGGTTTTCTGGCTGGACTTTTCATGAGACTTCTTTCCAAAGACATTATTTTCGATTTCTCTAATCATTTTGAAGCAAAACTCACACACTCTTCATGATAAACCATTACCCTAATATTACCATTAGATGTATAATGGGTTGGAATGAATGATTGTATATCAATATAAGATTTCCTGTATATTTTCAGATATCAATTCAATCCTTTATTTAAAGTTGGAAGTACTTATATTATTTATTCACAGTATGGTCTATTCATGCATTATCTCTATATTGATAGACAAACGTACACCTCTTTGTATCCCCAATACTAATTTATATGTCTTCAAAATATTGCACCCAGAAATGGTGGAAGAAATACTCATGTCACCTGATCTACATATACATTTTATCACAGTAATATTCTGGACAAAACTACAAAGATCAAACTTATGTTTTTACCAAAGCCTAAATGGAAAGTGAGCATGGATTATGAAAAACATCTATTGCTCTCAAATGTCAATCCTATTGGTGACTACATATTTCTTTCTTCCTAAGATTATATATTCAACCTCAAGGCTGTTGAAAATGTCTAATCCTATCACTCACTTTATAATTGGCCTGATATCCTAAAATCTCTATTGATATCTGCTTTCCTACATATTTTCCCCAGTTCAACATTGTGACAGATTCTTCACATGTGCTAACATTTACATTCACTCTCTACCTGAAACCCTATTGCTAAAGAACTTTTGGTACAATTCCTATCCTCATTCTTCTTTCTAAACCTATTGAGTATCTTCCTAATCATATTGACTATCTCTTTTTTACTGGATGTTCTCTTCTACATTCAATCATCCAAGGTACAAGGACCTATGCCATTGTATATCGATTTATTGGAGACATTTTTGCAGAACATAATTCAAAGCTAAGTATCCCAATCAAGGGCCCCATGCCCTTCTGGTCTCCAAAGCTTACCTAGATTTCTGTTTACCTACTTATATTTCACCTATATATTCTAATAAATATCACAGGTCAGAATAACATTATTCATCCCGAAGAATGATTCCTAACCCAAATTGTACATGTTATTAACCCTAACCATACACTCTTTCCTCAATCTAACTTTACAGAAGAGGAGGTACAGAGTTGGTCTTATAATACAGGAATGGAGGGCATATTCCATCTACTGAGAATCTCAAAGTTCCATGCAGAATTTATCCCTGTAGAAGATGTAGGCTGCTGGGAAGGACCCGAGAGAGAAAAAGTCATCTTTCAAGGCAAACAACCTGGTCAGGATGAAGGGATATGTCTGAATCAACATCTATCTTTTTATTGTAGAGAAGATGGACTAAACCAGGTCTGTGTAGAGAGCTGTTCCTGGGGGACAATGGTTGATATACCATTCTAACTTGTGAAAGTGTCACAGGAAGTAGGGGCAGCCTCCATTTCATGCGAACCTTGGAAGCAACTGTTAGGGCAAAGTGGTTGCCAAGGCAGTGACCTAATACAGTTCCTGATGGAAGTAACCTACCTAACTTCCTTGGTGATGGAACTCTCTGAACATGGGATCCTGGAAGCCAAGCAAACAGAGCAAGTCCCAGTCCCAGTCCAGGTGGGCTCACTTATTTGGATTTACCAACGACAGAGTCAGTCTTTCTTGGTACCTACTGATGTGAGGATGGCTAAAAGCCAGGAGAGCTCTGAAAAGGGGCCTTTCCTGAGAAAGCAGGATGTGGATCACTGCTGGATCCTGACAGAGTTGGCCAACGAGATCAGATCTGAGACAGGACAGGCCATTTTGGGGTAACATTGTATGGCTCACCAGTCAGATGACATTCCGGACAGTCACAGACCTACTTTGGGGAAGGAGATGCCTTTGTGGGTGTGGGTGTGAGTTTGTAGTTTTTTCTCATGTTCTGAGAATAATTAGAAAAGGAGGTTTGTTTGTTTTGGAGTGGGCTGATCTAGTAAGTCATTTGAAATGGTGAGTTTTTCCATGTCTGTGTATCCCATTGTGTCCATTGATGTAGACAGTAGAAAAGAGAATGCATCAATGGATGTGCCCTGTTTAGTAGAATGCTTCCCAGCATTCATCCTGCCCAATTTATGAATGGACTGTGGCTTGCCTTAGGGATGAGAACACCTAATATGTTCCTAAGTTCCTGTTTTCTTCCTGAATTCTGGCCAATCTCCAGAATAGGCTCATGGTTTTGTACCACCTCCAAGCTCAGTGACATGGCCATGTTCTGGATAGCTGAAGGGAATGGCCAGCATGTCAGAAAACTCAGATATCAGTGTGACCAGAAATGACTCAGTTGAGAAACCCTGCTTTGGGCCTTTTGCTTACATATAGTTCCGTTTCCCTGAATGTCAGGAAGGTCTTTTCTTCAGGCCAAACTTTTTTGAAGCCTAAAGAAAACAGTTTTCAAATGGAAATAAATGGGCATCACCTGTGGCTCTTTGCTTAATTGCTTTGGAAAGGGATGTGTCTGAATCAGCCTCTTGGTCCTGTGTGAGGCAGTGGGTTAGATTCTCAGCACCTGATGGATCTAAAGAAAGATCCCATGTGGGCATCCAAAACCAAAATGGCCAAAATTGCTGTCATTGTGGATGAAGTCTCTAGCCTTCTTCAGTAAGGTTCCTGACCTCCATCAAGAGAGAACAGGGATACATTGGGTCAAATGAGTTTTTCAAAGCCCTGCAGAGGCTAGCCCATAGGTGCTTGGCTTTTATCATCACTCCAATTCACATAAAGAATCTAAACACCACAATCCGAACGCCTCAAATTGAAGAAGCAGAGTATTATTAACGGTAGGCCTATTTGATCACTCCTGGTTCACAGGAAGGGTGCCCATTCCACCCTGACATCAGGCAAATGAGGGGCAAGGTAGCTTATTTTGTACACTGTCTAGGGCTGCGCCCCTCATCGAAAACTCCAGCCAGAGTTTATGATGAGTGTATATATGGACCTATTTGTATATAGGACCATGGTACATGGTCCTATGCCATTGTATATGGATTTATCTGAGACATCTGTGCAGAACATAATTCAAAGCTAAGTATCCCAATCAAGGGCCCAATGCCCTCTGGGCATCAAATAATACTTGGATTTATGTTTTCATACATATATTTCACCTCTAATGTCTTATACATATCGCAGTTCCCAATACCATTTTTCATCCAGTAGAATGATTCCTAACTCAAATTGAAAATGTTATTAATCCAAACCATACACTGTTCCCTCAACCTAACTTTACAGAAGAGCATGAACAGGGTTGGTCTTACAATACAGGAATGTATGGGATCTTTGACTTGCTGAGAACCTCAAAAGTCCATGCAGAAATGATCTCTGCACAAGATATAGTCAGCGATGAAGGACCTGAGTGAGCAAAAGTCTTCTTCCATGGCAAACAACTTGGTCAGGATGAAGAGTTGTGTCTGAATCTGCCTCTCTCTTCTTAATGTAAAGAAGATGGGCCAAATCAGGCCTGTGTGGAGAGCTCTATTTGGGTGCCTATGGTTAATATATCATTCTAACTTGTGAAAGTGTCACAGGAAATATGGGCAGCCTCCATGGGACTCTGGAAGCAACTGTTAGGACAAATTGGTTGCCAAGGCAGTGTGTCCTCATTCAGTTTCTGAAGGAAGTGACTTCACCTCACTCCCTTGGTGATAGAAATCTCTGAACGTGGAATCCAGGAAGCCAGGAACACAGAGACAGTCCCAGTCCCAGTACCAGTGTTCTCACTTGTTTTGATTTACCAAGAACAGAGTCAGTCTTTCTTGGCACCTACCGATGTGAGAATGGCCAAATGCCAGGATAGCTCAGAAGAGGGGATTTCCTGAGAAAGCAGTTAGTGGCTCAATACTGGCTCCTGACAACTTCACACAGTTGGCCAAGGAGACCAGAACTGAGACAGGACAGTCCATTTCAGGGGAACATAGTATGGCCCACCAGTCTGAGGACACTGCGCCTAGTCACAGACCTACTTTTGGAAAGGAGGTGCCTTTGTGGGTGTGGATGTGGTTTTGTGGTTTTGTCTCATGTTCTGAGGATAGGAAAGGCGGTTTGTTTGGTTTAGAGTCAACTGTTTCTAGTTAGTCCTTTGGCAAGGCGAGTCTTTCTATGTCTGAATATCCCACTGTGTCTGTGGTTGTAGATATTAGAAAAGGAAATGCTTCAATGAATGTGTCCTGTCTTGTAGAACACTTCCCAGCATTCATCCTGCGTAATTTATCAATGGACTGCAGCTTGCCTTATCTTTGGGCAACACCTGCTATCTTTCTATGTTCTGGTTTTCTTCATAAATTCTAGCCACTCTCCAAAATAGGCTCATGGTATTGTGTCCAAGATGTGTACCACCTCCAAGCTCTGTGACATGGCCATGTACTGGATAGCTGAAGGGAATGGCCAGCATGTCAGAAAACTCAGATATCAGTGTGACCACACAAGTCTCAGGGAGAAACCCTGCTTTGGGCCTTTTGCTTACCTACTGATATGTTGACCTGAATGTCAGGAAAGTCTCTTGCCTCAGGCACACCCTTTGTGAACCATGAAGAAACACTTTTCAAATGGAAATGAGTGGGCATCACCTGTGTCTCTATGCTTAATTGCTTTGGAAAGGGATGTGTCTGAATCAGCCTCTTGGCCCTGTGTGAGGCTGTGGCTTAGATTCTCAGCACTTGATGGATCTGAAGAAAGATACAAAGTGTGCATCCAAAACCAAAATGGCCAAAATTGCTGTCATTGTGGATGAAGTCTTAGCCTTTTTCAGAAAGGTTCCCGACCTCCATCAAGTGAGAATAGGGACCCTTTGGGTAAAATGGGTTCTTCAAATCCCGGAAGAGGCTAGCCCATTTATGCTTGGGTATTCTCATGACTCCAATTCACATAAAGAATCTCCACCTCACAGTCTGACCTTCTCCAGAAGTCTTCACCATGGCTGCCTATGGGACTTTCAGGAAAAGAGTCGCTATAAAAGAGTCAGTGTACATAAACTTTCTCTTTTTGTGTTGACCTGGTCTACTTGGCAACTGGCTAAAAAATCAGCACTCCTGAGCTAGACACACCCTCACTAGTTTTTCACAAAATATGTGAACAAGGCTCCTGGCCTTGAGCTGGGGCTTCACAGACATTGCTACATTTCTAAGATAAAGAAGTTACAAACTGGGCTCCATGGGAAAAGCTGGCAGGGGGAAAAAAGAAAGGGAAGAAAAAGCTCTCCCCCTCCCAGGTGTTCTTGAAAATTTAACTTGCCCAGACCTAAGGAAAAAACAGAAACAAAAACTGCCTTTTGTGAACTTCTGAAGACTATGAACTTGTGAGCCCCTTCCCTTTCATGTTGGGTACAAAATTCTGAAACTACATAAACTTAGGTTTCATGGGATTAATTGATTACAAGAGAAGCAATGCCCTCTGAATCTGGTTGCAACCAAATAAGACTGTTTCCCTGTCTTTGGTGCTATCTTTGGTGCCTTGCCTTGTCCGTCCCTACAACAGTTTAATTCTATATACTTAAACATTGTTTGTGTTTTAATGAAATTGTCAACAGATGTGATTAAATGTGTAATGGTGCGGATGTTTTCCAGAGTGCTCTATCATGACACAGATTCATTTGAAGTTCAAATAGGGGGGCATACAATCCGGTTCCTCTGAAAACATATATCCCTCACCTTAGCCATTCCATTGCAAATAGCAGTTGCTTCAGGGTTGGGCAGAGGAACCACTGCCGTGGTCCATGGGACACAACGAATGACCCAATTAGGAGCAGGAATATATAAAAACTTAAAGATATTAGTAACCTCCATCACAGCTTTGCAGGAATCTTTAACCTTTCTCTCTGAAGTTGTTTTACAGAACAGTAGAGGGTTGGATCTCTTTTTCACTAGAGAAGGGGGCCTTTGTGCTGCATTGAGGGAAGAATGTTTTTTTAATGTCGACCATAATAGAGTTGTAAAATAATCTATGAGTAAATTAAAAAGATGCCTTGAAGAGAGTCGAGGAGAGAGAGAGGCCCAAAAATGGTGGTTTGAGTCTTGGTTTACACAGTCCCCCTGGTTAACTACGTTTTTATCAACTCTGGCCCGTCCAATAATAATCCTCATATTATTGCTAACTATAAAACCCTGTTTCCTCAACCATGTAATTTATTTTCTCCAAGCTCAAATTGGACAAGTTAAACTTATGGTAATACCCCACTAGCAAACATAGAATGTGACATTCCCCAATGATCATTTTTATGATTAAAAGTTGCCAGAAGAAGTGGGGAATGAAAGGTCAATAAAATATATACTTGTCACTTCCTGTTTTTCTGTACACTTAACAAAACACTGTTGAAATGTTGAGAAATGTTTCCTAATCTTGTCCCAGAATGTGCTGTCCCCAACGGCCAAACTGCAGAATGTACTCCCTCACTCGGTTGAATGCAAACCACCCACTCACCCTGAACCATCAATAAACTTCCCTTTCTGCCCTCTCCAAGAAAAGTATATAAACTCTGCATAAGCTCTTCTCAGGGCTCTCTGCTCTAATTAAGTGAGCTCTGAGCCCCAGCATGTTGGACCCCAAATAAACCCTTTGCTGTTGCATGATGTATTCTCTTGGTAGTCTCTTCCTCCGATGCTCGCACGACCTTTACTTGGATGATTGAATATAGAAGAGAACATCCATTCAAAAACTGATTGTCGGAAGGATTAGGAAGAAGAGTTAATATAGAATTTGGAAAAAAAGTTCTTTAGCAATACGGTTTTGGTTAGACAGTGAATGTAAATGTCAACACAAGTTAAGAGTCAGTCACAATGATGAACAGGGGAAAATATGTAGGAAAGCAGATATCAATAGAGACATTATGAAATCAGGCTAAGTATAAAGTTAGTGAGAGGATTAGACATTTTCAACAGGGTTGAGTTTGAATACACAATCTTAGGAAGAAACAAATATGTACTCACCAATAGGACTGACATTTGAGAGCATTAGGCAACATCACATGGATGATTGTAGTAATCCTTTCTCACTTTCCATTTAGGCTTTGGTACAATCATAAGTGTGACCTTTGTATTTTGTGTCCAGAATATTACTCTGATAAAATGTATATGTAGATCAGGTGACATGAGTATTTCTTCCACCTTTTCTGAGGGCCATATTTTGAAGATGAATAAATTAGTATTGGGGGTACAGAGAGGTGTACACATTGTCTATGAATATAGAGATAATGTATGAATACACCATACAGTGAATAAATAATATAACTAGTTCCACTTTAAATAATGGATTGAATTGATATCTTAAAATATATAAGAAATCTTATATTGATATACAATCATTCATTCCAACGAGTTATACATCTAATGGTAATATTAGAGTTATGTTTTCTCATGAAGGGTGTGTGAGTTTTGCTTCAAAACTGATTATGGATTTGGAAAATATTGTGTTTGGAAAGAAGTCTTATAAAAATACCAGTCAACAAACACATAGAGGAATTCATGTGTTCTGAATAGGAAGTGATTGAAAGTGAAACAAATGCAAATAATTTTGCTAACTTGTGAATGAAATACATATCCGATGATATGCATAACCTGAAGAAATAGTAATGTACCAGGTTTGAATGAAAATGAACGTCAAAACATACATCATGTCCCATAGTAATCTACTGGGATTGATGTTAAACAGGGTCAGTTACTGTAGAATAATTAGGATTTGTATGCACCATTCACTGAAGTTAGTTTTCAGTACTAGAAAATAAATATGTATTTCAGGTGGATGAATAATTCTGAGAATAATCTTGTGAAAAGTTGATTATAAATCCACATACATGAATATGAGTGAATTTAGGGAGTGTAAAATAAGACATATATATTTCATATTTTGAAAAATCTGGAAAATATATATATATATATATATATATATATATATATATATATATATATATATATACACACACACACACACATATATACAAAAAAACCCCACAGATATTAAAAGGTAGAAATATATGCAAATCGAAATTCATTATGAAATATATATCATCCACAGATGCAAAAATATTCATTTTACTGAACATGGATTTATGTATAATATTGTAATTCTAGGAAGCTCACCCATAGGTTGTATTTTCAGTTCCAACTGCGTTTAGGAGGACTGATCTCTTCTCATAAGTTGTATCTTCCATCAGCCATCTCACAAATTGTGCATGTGATACCATGTAGGAATCTAAATGTGCATATAAAAATACATGTGTTGAATTGGCTACAAAGCAAGGGAGACAGGAATTCACATATTTGTTTACTTTAAAAACACATGGAGAACTATTTCAATTAAAAATTGTCTACATATTTAACACCTACCGTTTATCATGCAAAACGCAAGTCCAACTATGCAGCATGCATCCTCTGAACTGCTTGTATTTCTATTCTGCTTGGGTTATTTTTCTACATCATTTTAGGATTATTAGTCAGAGTCTAGTAGGGTATATGTTCATGTCAGGGATTCTGTATTTCAATGGAAAATAGGAAAATGAATCTATGAGTATGCAAATATGTGCTACACAAACATCTTCTCACTTTAATCCAGAACAAAGCCTTAACATTACCTTGGGCCCAAGTAAGACACAATGAGAGGGGAAGTGTTAGAAAATCTGTGAATACATATCTGGAATGGAAAATGCTCAGGAATTCACAAACTTGGAGGTGGTAGATGAGTTTCAAAAAGTAAGGGACAGGGTAAACTCTCCACAAACATGGAGCTCTGCTGGCCTAAAGACTTCTTGAGTAACTGCCTCTGAGGATGGGTCCTTGAAATATATGTTGTTGTCAGGAGCTTTAGCTTCCTTTGTAGTGAGACCATCAGAGCTGGATCTGCATCTATGTGACCTGGAGGACATGTTTTCTTATTTTCCAATGAACATGGTGCATCAGTGATGAGTTCTATTTTTGTAGTTAAACTATGGCCATTGGGGAAAAGTGTCTCCCCGTGTGGACTGTGAAGCCTTTTGTTCATCCTCCAATTTTCATTGTCTTTCTTGCTGCTGCATAGGGAGTTTGTTATTTGTTTAACAAAATACAAGGAGTTCAACTGGGACACGGTGCTGGAGGGAGTTCTGTCACGTGTGGTGGGTCAGGGTCTGCAGGAGAATGCACCAACAGGCTTCTATCCCACAGACATTGCCCCCTTGACCATAGCCACCTGATTCTGGACATTGCCCTGAAACTTCTCCATATAACAAGATGTCTTTACATATAAGGGACTCCTGGCTGCACCATGTCAGTCACAAGCCATTCAGAAGCCAATGGAAGATCCACATGGCCCCGCCACAGATGTTTTATTACACACCTGCACACCACTGCTCTAGGCCCACTACTCAGCAGGTTCCAAGTTACTGGAATCTCTGTTCTACACCATTTTCATGAAACCCAGTCAGTCAAGGCACTGTCTGGTATACTCTTGATTAGCAACAGGACATCCACAGGTTCTCCAGTGCCACCTGGTCATGGGAAATTCAAAAATTTCCTGGTATTTATCTAGCCATTTTTCAATAATACAGTTGGAGGCTCTGTGGGTTTCAATTAATTCAGGAACCATTAAATGGTGAGGAAGCTCGTTTCAATGAAAATTCTGCAGAACTATCACAGGCAAGGCTTCCCAAAGAGTGCCCAAATGGTCACATGAATCCAGGCCCATTGAGGTCTACAATGTGAGCTCCATGTGTGTATTGACTATCACCTATGGCTGCCAAGTCCTTAAGAATAAAATCATATGATATACTGGCTGAGATTCCCAGTGCTCTGTGCAAATCCACCCTGGGCGTAGATCTCAGTTTCCAAGGCGACTCTCATGTGTGGCCTCTTAAAATCCCAACACAATTCATGGCAATACTTGTCTGAGGTCAGTTCCAGAACTCAGTCTCTAAGGGGAATCACACCAGAGAACAAGCCCAGGTGGACCCAGTCATCTCTTCCAACCACCACACAAATGACCAAAATTAAAACCAAAATACTGCCACATGGCCCAAATCTTCTTCCATATCATAACCTCTGACTGGAGGTTACCATGAAGGGTGCAGCCCAAGTTGGTGTCCAAAATAAGCTCCCTTCCCCCTCATTCGCCTAAAGTCAGTGTGGCCTGGACACCATTCCTGTGAACCAAGAGTGATCAAATAGGCCTGCCGTTAATACTGCTCGACTTTTCCATGGGCCTGGTACAGAGGAGGAAGACAGGGAAGCAGGGCTGAGAGCAGCTCCTTGGATCTGAGAATGAGGAAGGAGATATGTAAAAGAATAATGGGCAAGGGTTTTGGGATTTTCCTAGCAACAAAAACATGAGCAGTAAAACATGTAGAACAGAGGGGGAAACGGGAGTGAGTATACCAAAAAGCCTGTGAGGGACTTTAAATTTTTAGTAACCGTTTTCAGTGATGACAAAGCAACATTAAAGGCCATTTTCATTACATCTTGGATACTGGTATGTGGGTTCTCCTCAGCTGGTTTGAGATTTTGTTTAGCTGGTAAGAGGACCTGTTGGGACCCGGTGCGGCCACTGACAAGAAAAGAGAGGAGTGAGTGACTGGAGGGGTACCTCAGTAGCTGCTACCTCAGGAAGGGGGCAGTGGTCTGAGATCCAGCAGAGGTTTGGGGTTTTGATCTATTAATTGTAGGGGAGAAATCAAGTTGCTGATGTGGGAGTGACAGCAGAGAGTCTGGAGTAGAAGGCTGAGGGTGAGCATCTATTGGAGAAGCATAGTTCAGGATGTGAGCAAATGAGGGAAAAAGCCTCCACATAGGGGAATCTCCTTTCACCCTTTTGAGCACTTGTAGAAGTTAAAAAGGTCACACATAATTTGAGGATCTAGAGACCCCTCTGTGGGAAATCAGGTTTGGTTATCTAATTGGTAATAATGCCAATATTGTGTACAAAATTTGATGAGGAGTTTGGGTTCCATCTGGAAGTCCCTGTATGCTGACATCTCCATGACTTACAGAAGAAGTCGGCTTTCCCCCACACAGCTGTGACTGTTTATGGCTTTCACAGTCCGCCAGGCAAACATAGTAATCTAGGCTAGCCAACCTGCATGTGGTTCACCTGTCCCTACAAACATAATGTTTGTTTCCATTATCTATGTATGGAAGGGATTTAATGGAATTTTAGTGTAATCCTCTTCATCAGGGATATCCCAATAGATAAGACTTATAGCCAGCTGAGAAATGTCTGGGTGGAGAGATGGTCATAAGGTCCTTAAGGGGGATGTATGCAAGATAGACCATACTTCCGGTTTTCTTCCTAAATTCTGGCCACTCTCAAGAATAGGCACATGGTTTGGTGTCCAAGATATGTACCACCTCCAAGCTCTGTGACATGGACATATACTGGATAGCTGAAGGAAATGGCTAGCATCTTATAAAACTCAGATATCAGTGTGACCAGTAAAGTCTCAGTGGAGAAACCGTGCTTTAGGCCTTTTGCTTACCTTTTGTTCTGTTCCCCAGTAAGTCAGGAAGGTTGATGCCTCAGGCCACACCTCTGTGAAGCCTGAAGAAAATATTTTTCAAATGGAAATGAATAGGCCTCACCTGTGGCTCTCTGCTTAATTGCTTTGGAAAGGGGTGTGTCTGAATCAGCCTCTTGGCCCTATGTGAGGCTGTGGCTTATATTGTCAGCACCTGATGGATGTAAAGAAAGATCCCATGTGTGCATCCAAAACCAAAATGGTCAAAATAGCAGTTATTGTGGATGAACTCTCTCACCTTCCACTGTAAGGTTCCTTACCTCCATCAAGTGAGAATCCGTATCCTTTGGGTCAAATGAGTTCTTCAATGCCCTGCAGAGGCTAGCCTAGAGGTGCTTGTGTTTTCTCTGGGCTCCAATTCACATTAAGAATGTAAACCTCACAGTCAGAAGGCATCAAATTGGAGAAGCAGAGCAGTATTAACGGCACACCTATTTGATCACTCCTGGTTCACATGAAGGGTGTCCAGGCCACCCTGACTTAGGCCAATGAAGGGCAAGGGAGCTTATTGTGGACACTGTTTTGGGCTGCATCCCTCATGGAAACCTACAGCTTGAAGTTAAGATGAGTGTCTATATGGAATAAGATGAGGGTGATGTGGGAGTGTTTTGGTTTTAATTGTGGTCATTTGTGTGAGGGTTGGAAGAGAGGTGTAGGTAAACCTGGGCTGGAACTCTGGTGTGTTTCCCCTTAGAGACTGAGTTCTGGAACTGACCTCAGAGAAGTATTGCCATGAACTGTGTTATGATTTTAAGGAGGCCACGCATGAGAGTCGCCCTTGGAAACTGAGATCTAGGCCCAGGGTGGCTTTCCACAGAGCACTGGGTATCTCAGCCAGGATATCACATGATTTTATTCTGAAAGACTTGGCAGCCATAGTTGAGAGTCAAAAGACACATAGACCTCACATTGTAGACCTCAATGGGCCTGGCTTCATGTGACCTTTTGGCTACTCTTTGGGAAGACATTCATGTGAGTGTCCTCCAGAGATTTCACTGAAATGAGGTTCCTCACCATTTAATGGTTCCTGAATAAATTGAAACATACAGTGCTTCCAACTTCAACCTTGAAAAATGGATAGATAAATACCATGAAATTTTTGAAATTCTAATGACCAGGTGGCACTGGAGAACCTTTGTATGCCCTGTTGCTGATCATGAGTGTACCAGATAATGCCTTCATTTACTGGGTTTTATGAAAATGGTGTAGAACAGAGATGCCAGTAAGTTGTAGACTGCTCAATTGAGGGCACGAGCTGTGGTGTGCAGGTTTGTGATAAAACATTTGTGGTGGGGCCATGTGGATCTGCCATTGCTTCCAAATGGCTTGTGACTGACGTGCTGCAGCCCGTAATCCCTTATATGTTTGATCTCTTCATATAAAAGCATCTTGTTATATGGAGAGGTTTCAGGGCAATGTTCAGAATCAGGTTGCAATGGTCAAGGGGGCAAGCTATGTGAGATAGAAGCCTGGTTGATGTATTCTCCTGCAGACCCTGACCCACCACACCATTAAATTTTGAGGAAGCTCATTTCAATGAAAGCTGTGGATAACTCTCACAGGCAAGGCGTCCCAAAGAGTGCCCAAAAGGTCCCATGAAGCTAGGTCCATTGAGGTCTACAATGTGAAGTCTATGTGTGTTTTGAATTTCAACTATGGCTGCCAAGTCTTTCAGAATAAAATCATGTGATATTCTGGCTGAGATACCCAGTGCTCTGTGGAAAGCCACACTGGGCCTAGATCTCAGTTTCCAAGGGCGACTCTCATGCATGGCCTCCTAAAATCCCAACAAAATTTATGGCAATACTTCTCTGAGTTCATTACCAGAACTCATTTTCTAAGGGAAATCACACCAGAGTTCAAGTGGGGAAGTTTTTGAACCCCTGTGGGAGTCTAATCCAGGTTTGTTGGCCAGATGTTCCTGTTTCTGGGTCTATCCACTCGAAAGCAAACAGCAACTGACTGTCCTTATGTAGTGGCAAGCAGAAGTAAGCATCTTTTAAGTCCAGCATAGTGTACCATTACCTCTCCGGATTCAGAGTGCTAAGCAAATTATGTGGATTGGGTACCGTGGGGTGAATGTCCTGCAGTCTGTTGTTGATCTCTTTTAGGTCTTGAACAGGACCGTAGTCCCCAGTTACTGGCTTTCTTACTGGTAGCAGGGGGGTATTCTAGGCCGATTGACAGGGCCTTAGGACCCCAAGAGCCAGGTATTTCTGAATATTGGGCCTTATCCCATCCTTAGCTTCTTTGATTAGAGGATATTGTTTAACACTGATTGGAGAGGTAGAGGCTTTTAATTCTACTACTATTGGAGGTTTTTTTATGGCTAGACCTAACCCAGCAGTTTCTGCCCAGGCATTAGGATAATCTTTTATCAATTTCTGGGATAGTTTTCCAGTTTGATCAGTTCTAGGGCGCGCGAAGAGTTGATGTTCATCTTCTATGGACATAGTCAAAGCCGTGACTATGGGAGTTTTTACTGAAGCGTTTAGAAACACCACTTGGGGACCATCAGGGTTGAAGGTTATTCTAGCCCCGAGTTTTGTAAGCAGATCCCTGCCCATCAACGGGGCCTGGCATTCTGGGATTACTAGAAAAGAGTGGTGGACTTTTCCATTTCCTAGGTCCATTGTCCTCTTAGTTGTCCAAGCTCATTATCTACTGTCATTAGCCCCTTGAACAAGCGACCACTTATTTGATAGGGGGCCCAGTGGGGTCTTAAAGGTTGAGTATACTGGTCCTGTTTTCACTTCAAAGTTCAATGGGGTTTCCTCCACTTAAAATGTTACCCTGAGCTTGCGGAGAAGATCCGAGTCCCGACTTCCCTAGTCCTGTTCTAGAGTCAGCAGGGCGGTCTGGCATCTCTGCTTTTTTGGGGGGCACTCTTTGGCCCAGTGTCCTTTTTCTTTACAGTAGGCACATTGACCTGAGGCCAGGGACAGCCTTTGGCATGGGCCCATGTATCCCTTCCTATCTCCGTGCTTTTTAACTTCTGGCCTATTTACTGCTCTGACCAGAACCTTAGCCAGTGCTTTAGTCTGCCTTTTGCTCCTTTCATCCTCCTTTTGTTCCCTTTCCTTCTGTCTCCTCTGTTCCCATTCCTCCTCAGTTTCTTTCTTATAATATATTTTCTCAGCTTCTCTGACTAAATCTCTTAAGGTCATATCTTGTAATCCATCTAGACGTTGCAACTTTCTCTTAATATCTAGGGCAGCCTGCTGGATAAAGGCCATTGCAACAGATGTCTTTTCGTATTCTGTCTGAGAATCAAAAGGAGTATATTTTCTAAATGCTTCCATAATTCTCTCCAAAATCATAGAGGGAGACTCATTAGGCCTTTGGATAATCTCTCTTACCATGGCCAAATTAGTCGGCCTTCTGGCGGCCACTCAGAGACCCGCTATTAGAGGCCGGTGATAAGTGGACAGATGCTACCTAACTTCAATGGTGTTGGGGTCCCAGTTTGGTCGGTTCATCGGCCCATAGGGATGGAGAGAGAGCATCACAGGGGTTTCTGAGTTTTTTATTATCTGTCACTGGCGGGTTCCTTTAGATGGCCCAGCTTCCACCAGAGGTGGAGGGGCTGCTGCTGCTGCTGCTGCGAAGTCCCCTGGAGGGCTTGGGACTGGCCCAATTGCCTCTAGTGGCGGAGAGGCTGTGTCAGCGGCAGGAGGATCATCTGGAACGTGTTCGGTGTTGGGGAGCCAGGGTAGAGGATAAGGAGGGGGAGGAGTGTCCAGTCTTGTGACTCAGGGAGAATGGAGGGAAGCGGGGGGAGCGGAAGGTTTGAATGATAGGATCCTGGGGAAGGGGTATATGGCTATTGATCTGGGTGGCCACGTGGTCCCGGCTGAAAGACAATATCTCTGATTTTCGGATTAGAGGGAAGCGGAAGGATCCTTCTGGGGGCCACCCGACTTTGAGAATGGGCCATTCTGAAGCACAGAGAGGCTGCCAGGTCCGGCATTTTACTGAAAAATAAAGATTCTGGGCCCTTGAGCGGACATCAGTCCAATGATCAACGGTCAGGGACAGAAGCGTGGAAGTGATTTGTCCCATAATGGGAGTTACTCAAAGAGAGACAGTGAAGACACAATCGCAACACAGACAAAGACAAACAGTAAACGTTTAACGTGTGTCCAAGACAAAGATTAGAACTGAGTAACTGGCAAAACCTGATGTGTTAGACAATAAAGACAGACAATAAACTCAACATGAGTTCAGGACAATGAACAAAATTGAGTAGCCGGCAAAACCTGATGGGCTGGCAAACCGAATTCTGAAGCAAAATATAACTGAGTTGAGGAAACTACTATTCCTTGATTTCCCTCGTCCCCTGGAGTGTCCCACAGGGACGTGGCCTGCAGCTCTGTGACACGTCTGTCAGCCACTATCAGAGAGAGCTAATGCTCTTCACCGACAGCCACTTTGCCAAGCCCTAACCTGAAACCCGAAACCAGAAAGAGGCGCCTTACTTACCCTGAGAGAAGTCCCTTGGGGTCTTTCATCCGCCACGCCAAATATCTCACCTGGGGCCTCCAGATGAAAAGGTGGGGTGAACATCGGAGGAAAAGACCATCAACAGGCTTTCTCATGCAACTCTAAAGGGTTTATTGGGGGTCCAGCATGCTGGAGCTCAGGACTCACTTCAGAGGAGCAAAGAACAAAGAGTCCCAAGAACAACTTGAGCACAGTTTATATACATTCTTTAGAGAGGGCAGGGACTTTACATACATCATAGCCTCCTTTAGCAAATCATCATATACCAAGAGAAAATCAAATAACAACTCTAAAACATGATTAGAACATTCATTGGCGGGAACAGGTCGGGCAGGGGGTGATTGATCAGCCCTAAGAAGGGGTATACATTTAAACTGATTGGTTGAAGCCCTGAGATGTATACGTGGTGAGCTGCACGGTTTCTGGGAAGGGGTTGTTAAGTACCTAGGTGGTCAGGGAAGATTTCAACACACACCTAATGTGCAGATCTGGAAATTGTCTTAACTGCCACCGGAATTTCAGGTGCTGAGTGCAGCTTGGAAACTTTAGGAAACCTGGTTCTTTACATTTCAATTTCAATTTCTTTTATTCTTTCAGAACCTTACAGAGAAAGGCGAGAGACTTCATCCACAATGACTGCTATTTTGGCCATTTTGGTTTTGGATGCACACATGGGATCTTTTTTTAGATCCATCTGGTGCTGATAATCTAAGCCACAGCCTCAAACAGGGCCAAGAGGCTGATTAAGTCATATTCATTTCCAAAGCAATTACTACTCTGAGGTCAGTTACAGAGCTCAGTCTCTGAGGAGAATCAAACCAGTGTTCTAGCGCAGATGAACCCAGTCATCTCTTCCAACAGCCACACAAGTGACCACAATTAGAACCAAACAATCCCACATGGTCCTCATCTTCTTCCATGTAGTCACTCATCATAACCTCTGCCTGGAGGTTTCCTTAAATGGCACAGCCCAAGAGAGTATCCAAAATAAGCTCCCTTGCCCTTCATTTGCCTAAACTCAGGGTGGCCTGGACACCCTTGAAGTGAACCAGGATTGATCACATAGTTCTGCCATTAATAATGCTCTTCTTCTACAATTTGAGGCCTACTGACTGTCAGGTATTGATTCCTTATTTGATTTGGAGTCATGATTAAACACAAGCACCTCTGCAGGGATTGGAAGAACTCATTTGACCCAAAAAATCCCTATACTCCCTTGATGGAGGTCAGGAATCTAATAGAGGAAGGCAAGAGACTTCATCCACAATGACTAATCTTTTTGCCATTTTGGTTTTGGATGCACACATTGGATCTTTCTTTAGATTCATCAGGTGCTGAGAATCTAAGCCACTGCCTCACACAGGGCCAGGAGGCTGATTCAGACACATCCCTTTCCAAAGCAATTAAGCAAAGTTATTGATCTGGGTGGCCATGTGGCCACTGGTGAGGCCCATTCATTTCCATTTGAAAACTGTTTTTTTCAGGCTTCACAAAGTGGTGGCCTGAGGCAAAGACCTTCCTGACATTCAGGGCAACAGAACAATATGTAAGCAAAAGGCCCAAAGCAGGGTTTCTCCACTGAGACTTTTCTGGTCACACTGATATCTGAGTTTTCTGAGATGCTTGCCATTCCCTTCAGCTATCCATTACATGGCCATGTCGCAGAATTTAGAAGTGGTACATATTTTGGAAACAAAATCATGAGCCTATTCTGGCGAGTGGCCAGAATTCAGGAAGAAAACAGGAACTTAGGAAGATAGTAGGTGTTGCCCATCGATAAGACAAAAGGCAGTCCATTCCTATAATGGGTAGGATGAATGCTGGGAAGCTTTCTACTAGACAGGAAACATCCATTGATGCATTCTCTTTTCTAATGTCTACAACCACGGACACAGTGGGATACACAGACACAGAAACACTCGCCTTGTCAAAGGACTTTCTAAAAACAGTCCTCTCCAAACCAAGCAAACCGCCTTTTCTACCTATTCTCAGAACATGAGACAAAACCACAAACTCACACCCACACTCAAAAAGGCACCTCCTTCCCCCAAGTAAGTCTGTGACTATCCAGAGTCTCCTCTGACTGGTGGGCCATACTATGTTCCCCCAAGGTGGCCTGTTCTGTCTCAGATCTGGTCTTTTTGTCAAACTCTGTGAAGTTGTCAGGAGCCTGCGCTGACCACTACATGCTTTCTCAGGGAAGGCTCTCCTCGCATCTGACCATCCTCACATCAGTAGGTACCAAAAAAGACACACTCTGTCCTTGGTAAATCCAAACAAGTTAGCCCACTGGTACTGGGACTGGGACTGGCTGTGTGTTCCTGTCTTCCTGGAACCCAAGTTAAGAGAGTCCCATCAATAAGAAGTGAGGTTGGTCAATTCCTTCAGGAACTTAATGAAGTCAGTTCCTTGGCAAACACTATTTTATTAAATTTTCAAAATAATTATGAAAACAGAAATCAAGGTAAGATTTGAAGTCCAGAAGGGCCCTTGATTGGGATACTTAGCATTGAATTAGGTTCTGCACAGATGTCCGAGATAAATCAATATACAATGGCATAGGACCTTGTACCTTGGATGATTGAAGGTAGAAGAGAACTTCCTGTCTAAAAGGGATAGTCGGTAGGATTAGGAAGATAGTCGGTAGGTTCAGGAAAAAGAGTGAGTATAGGATTTAGACCAAAAGTTCTTTAGCAATCAAGTTTGGGTAGAGAGTGAACAAAATATCAGCACATGTGAAGAGTCAGTCACAATGATGAATGGGGGAAAACATGCAAGAATGCAGATATCAATAGAGACATGAAATCAGGCAAAGTATAAAGTGAGTGATAGGATTAGACATTTTCAACATGGTTGATGTTGAATATATAATCTTTGGAAGAAACAAATATGTAGTCACCAATAGGATTGACATTTGAGAGCATTAGGCAACCTGGACATGGTTGTTTTTGTAATCCAAGCTCACGTTCTATTTCGCTTTGGTGAAAGGTTAATAAAATAGGCACTTGTCACTTCCTGTTTTTTCTGTATGCTTAACAAAACACTGTTGAAATCTGGAGAACTGTTTGCTAATTTTGTTCCCAGAATGTGCTGTCCCCAACTGCCAAACTGAGGATTGTACTCCCTCACCCGCTTGTACCAAACCTCCCACTTGCTCTGACCCATCGATAAGTTTCCCTCCCTGCCCACTCCAAGAAAAGTATATAAGGTCTGATTAAGCTGTTCTCAGGGCTCTCTGCCGAGAAAAAAACCATTGTGCAGATACCACCCCCATCTAACAAGAGACAACTCAAGAGAGTTTCTTGGGACTGCTGGCTTTTGCAGGTATGGATACCTGGGTTTGTGTTCTTAGCTTCTCCTTTATACCCGCTTTTAAATGAGGATGCCCAATTCCAATGGACCCTTTGAGCACCAGCAAGCTTTTGATAACATCTAAGGACACTGACATTGAATTCCTCAACTTCACTGAGCCCAGCCTTCAATTACAGAAAGCCCTACACTACTTTAAAAATGTACATCAACTCACTCACCTTGGTTAAAAGAAACTGCAGGCATTCCTGAAGGATCAAGAACAGAGTTTTCGATTAACCAACTCACAGCGAAAGGAAATATCTGAACGGGTAACAAAAGCCTGTCGGATATGTCAATTGGTTAATGCTTACCATTCCAAGCTTCCTGCAGGAAAGTACCTATGAGGAACCAGACCAGGACAATTCTGAGAAGTGGACTTTACTGAAATTAAGCCAACATGGTATGGACTTAAATATCTCTTAGTCTTTGTAGATACATTTTCAGGATGGATTTAAGCCTTTCCCACAAAATAAAAATTAACGGCGCAAATGATGGTCAAGAATATCCTGAAAGATATTTTCCAAGATACGGCCGGCCTAAAGTAATAGGTTCTGATAATGGACCGGCGTTCATGGCCCAGGTAAGTCAGGGGTTAGCCAGGACCCTAGAAATTAATTGGAAGTTACATTGTGCTTGTAGACCCCAGAGCGCAGGACAGGTAAAAAATAAATAGAACCATTAAAGAGACCTTAAAGAAATTAAGCTTAGAGACCAGCATAAAAGATTGGACTATGCTCCAGCCTTATGCACTGTTTCATGCAAGAAATTCTCCCTCTGTTTCTTTGTGTAACCTCACCCCCTATGAAATTCTCAATGGTGTCCCTCCTCCAGTAAGGGACCTAACCCCAACTCTAAGACCAAACGATCCCTTCCACACCCCCTTGCTTGACAGACTAAAAGTTCTCGAAAGAACTCAGCGATACCTGTTAAAACACCTGGCCACTGCCTACCAACCTGCAGATGAGGGGACTCCACATCAATATCAAGAGACTTCATTTACATAAGATGACATCAGGTGTCATCCCTGGAACCCCGCTGGAAAGAACCATACCAGGTGCTACTTATAACACCTACAGCGGTAAAAGTAGACGGAATCACTTCCTGGATCCATGCCTCAAGTCTCAAGCCTGTGCCCTGTCCAGACTCTGGCTGGAAACTGGAAAAGACTGGTAACCCTTTCAAATTTTGTATTCGCCATACGGATATGGCTATAGACTCTCCCCTTGGCCACCAGTAGTCCTAACCCTCATCAGCCTGTTCAGCAGCGATTGCTGATCACAAATTCTACTAGACAAAAAGTATGGTCTATCTTGCATACAGCCCACTTAGGTACCTGGTGGCCTTCTCTCCATCCAGACATTTGTCAGCTGGCTATAGGTCTTTCCTATTGAGATATTCCTGATGAAGAGGATCCCACTAAAATTCCATTAAATACCTTCTGTACCATAGATAATGGAAACAAATATTATGGATATAGGGACACGCTAGCCAGATGCAGGTTGGCTAGCCTAGATTACTATGTTTGCCAGGCAGAGTATCAAAGCCACAAACAGCCATAGCTGTGTGAGGGAAAAGCTGACTTCTTCTGTATGTCATGGGGATGTGAGCATACAGGGGGTGCCTGGTGGAAAACAACTGCTCATCAAATTAAGTACACAGCATTGACCATATTAACAAATAGAGAAAGAAAACTGATGGCCCACAGAGGGGCCTCTAGGTCCTCAAATTCTGTGTGACCTTTTTAACTTCTGCAAGTGCTCAAAAGAGTGAAAGGAGATTCCCCTATGTGGAAGCCTTTTCCCTCCTTTGCTCACATCCTGAACTATTCTTCTCCAATAGATTCTTACTCTCAGCCTTCTGCTACAGACTTTCTGCTGTCACTCCCACCTCAGCAACCTGATTTCTCCCCTCCAATTACTAGATCCAAAACCCAAACCTCCGCCGGTTCTCAGACCATTGCCCCCTTGCTGAGGTAGCAGGCACTGAGGCACCCATCCACCCACTCCCTCCTCTCTTCTCCTGTCAGTGCCTGCACCCTGTCCCACCAGGTCCTCTTACCAGCTAACCCAAAGCTCAAACCAGCTGAGGAGAACCCTCAGACCCCTATCCAAGATGTAATGAAAATGGCCTTTAAAGTTGCTTTGTCATCACTGAAAACAGTTTACTAAGAATTGAAAAGCCCTCACAGGCTTTTTGGGATACTCACTTCGGTCTTCCCCTTGGCACTATCTGTTCTACTGCTCAAGTTGTTGTTGCTAGGAAAATCACAAACCCCTTTCCTATTATTCTTTTATATCTCTTTTTCCTCATACTCAGATCCACCAACTGGGTCTTACCCCCCGCCTTTCCCATCTTCCCCCTCTGTACCAGGCCCACAGAAAAGTCTGAACTGAATTCTCCAGAAGTTTTCACCATGGCTAACTTTAGGACTTTCAGCAAAAGAGACCCTATAAAAGAGTTCAATGTAGATAAACTTCCTGTTTTCGTGTTGCCTGTTCTACTTGGGCACTGGCTTGAAAAATCAACACTCCTAAGCTAGACACCCCCATACTAGTTTTTAACAAAATATGTGAACAAGGCCCCTGTCCTTGAGCTGGGGCTTCAAAGAGATGGCTACATTTCTAAGATAAAGAAGTTACCAACTGGGCTCCATGGTAACAGCTGGCAGGTAGAAAAAAAAAGAGAGAAGAAAAAAGCTTAGGTGTCCTTAAAAATGTTACTTGCCCAGAACAGAGGGGAAAAAAAAAAACAAATCTTCTTTTTGTGAAATTCTGCAGACTGTGAACTTCTGAGCCCCTTCCCTTTCATGTTGGGTACAAAATTATGAAACTAACTAAACTTGAGGTTCAGGGGATTCATTGATTACAACAGAAGCAATGCCTTCTAAATCAGGTTGCAACTAAATATAACTGTTTCCCTGTCTTCCATTCTATCTTAGGTACCTTGCCTTTTCCATACCTAAAACAGTATAATTCTATATACTTAAACATTGTTTATGTTTTCATAAAATGGTCAACAGATATGATTAATAATGTAATGATGCAGATGTTTCCCAGAGTGCTCTATCATGACACAGTATCATTTAAAGTTTAAATAGTGGGGCATACAACCCGGTTCTGCCAGGAACCTGTTTTCCTCACTTTAGCCATCCTTTTGGGAATAGGAATTGCTGCAGGGGTGGGCACAGGAACCACTGCTCTAGTTCATGGGACACAAGAAATGACCCAATTAGAAGCAGCAGTATACAAAATCTTAAAGATAGTAAAAACCTCCATCACAGCTTTACAGGAATCTTGAACCTCTCTCTCTAAAGTTGTTTAACAGAACAGGCGAGGGTTGGAACTCCTTTTCATGAGAAAAGGGGGCATTTATGCTACATTGAGGGAACAATGTTGTTTTTATGCCGACCATACTGGTTGTAAAAGAATAAATGAGTAAATTAAGAAGACGCCTTGAAGAGCGTCAACGAAAGAGAGAGGCCCAAAAAGGGTGGTTTGAGTCTTCGTTAACATAGTCCCCCGGGTTAACTATGCTTTTATCAGCCCTGGCTGGTCCATTAATAATCCTCATTAATTGCTAACTGTAGGAACTTGCTTGCTCCACCATGTAGTTTCATTTCTTCAAGCTCAAATTGGACAAGTTAAACTTTTGGTAATCAGACAAAAATATACGCCACTAGCAGGCATAAAATATGACACCGTCCAATGATCACATTTATGATTAAAAGTAACGAGAAGAAGTGGGGAATGAAAGGTTAATAAAAAAGGTATTTGTCACTTCCTGTTTTTCTGTATGCTTAACAAAACACTGTTGAAATCTTGAGAGCTATTTGCTAATCTTATTCCCAGAATGTGCAGTCCCCAACTGCTAAACTGCAGATTGTTCTCCCTCACCCGGTTGCACGCAAACCGGCCACTCGCCCTGAACCATCAATAAACTTCCCTCCCTGACCTCTCCAAGGAAAGTAAATAAGCTCTGCTTAAGCTGTTCTCAGGGCTCTCTTCTCTATACAACTGAGCTCTGAGCCCCAGCATGCTGGACCCCCAATAAACCCTTTGCTGTTGCATGAGACAATCTTTTGGTGGTCTCTTCCTCCAACGCTCAAATGACCTTTACATTGGTACAATCATAAGTGTGATATTTGCTTTTTGTGTCCAGAATATTACTGTGATAAAATGTATATGTATATCATGTGACATGAGTATTTCTTCCACCATTTCTGGGAGCAATATTTTGAACATATATAAATTAGTATTGGGGGCACAAATAGGTGTACCCTGTGTCTATGAATATAGAGATATTGTATGAATAGACCATTCAGTGAATAAATAATATAACTAGTTCCAACTTTAAATAGTGGATTGAATTGATATCTGAAAAAATATAGGATATCTAATATTGATATATACATTCATACATTCATTACAAAAAGTTATACATAATTTAGTTTAAAAAGGAAGCTCACACATATGTTGAATTTTCATTTCCAACAGCATTTAGGAGGAGTGATCTCTTCTCACAATTTGTGTCTGAAAATTCAGCCACCTCCCAAGAATGTACGTGTGGGACCAGGTAGGATTCTATATGTGCATATAAAAATACATGTGCTGAATAGGCTACATAGAAAGGGAGACAGGAATTCACATATTTGTTAACTTTAAATTCACATGGAGAACTATTTCAACAAAAAATTGACTTGATTTATAACTCCTACCCTATATAATGCAAAAGGCCCGTCCAACTATACAACATGCCTCCTCTGAACTGCTAGTATTTCTATACTTTTTTGGGTAATTTTTCTCCATCTTATTAGGATTAGTAGTCAGAGTCTAATAGGGTAGGTTTTAGTGTCAGGGATTCAGTATTTTAAACTGTGGCCACTGGGGGCCTAGTGTCTCCCTGTGTAGACTGTGAAACCATTTGGTCATCCTCCACTTTTCCTGGTGTTCCTTGCTCCTGCACTGAGAATTTGATATTTGCTTCACAAAATACAACGAGTTCAACTGGGACACAGTGCTGGAGGGAGTTCTGTCACTTGTGGTGTGTCAGGGTATGCATGAGCATGCACCAAACTGGCCTATATACCGCATAGCTTGCCCCCTTGACCATAGCAACCTGATTCTGTATATTACCCTGAAACCTCTCCATATAACAAGATGCCTTTACTTATAATGGTCTCCTGCCTGCACTATGTCCATCTCAAGACATTTGAAATCTAATGGCAGATCCACATGGCCCCACCACACATGTTTTATCACACACCTGCCCACCACTGCTCTAGGCCCGCTACTCAGCGGGCTCCATCTTACTGGCATCTCTGTTCTACACCATTTTCATGAAACCCAATGAATCAAGGCACTGTCTGGTACACTCATGATCAGCAATAGGACATCCAAAAGATCTGCAAGCCACCTGGTCATGTGAATTTCAAAAATTTAATGGTATTTTTCTAGCCATTTTTCAATAATGAAGTTGGATGCACTGTGGGTTTCTATTCATTCAGGAACCACTAAATGGTGAGGAAGCTCATTTCAATAAAAACTCTGCAGAACTCTCATAGGCAAGGCTTCCCAAAGAGAGTCCAAAAGGTCAAATGAAACCCGGCCCATTGAGGTCTACAATTGAGGTCCATGAGTGTTTTGATATCAACTTAGCCACCCTGGGACTATATCTCAGTATCCAAAGGCGACACTCATGCGTGGCCTCCTAAAATCCCAACACAATTCATGGCAATACTTCTCTGAGGTCAGTTCCAGAACTCACTGTCTAAGGGGAATCACACCAGAGTTCAAGCCCAGGTGGACCCAGTCATCTCTTCCAACCACAACACAAATGACTACAATTAAAACCAAAACACTCCCACATGGCCCTCATCTTCTTCCATATAGACACTTATCAAAACCTCTGGCTGGAGGTTTCAATAAGGGACACAGCCAAAAAAAGTATCCAAAATAAGCTCCTTGGCCCCTCATTTGCCTAAAATCAGGGTGGCCTAAACACCCTTCCTGTGAACCAGGAGTTATTAAATGAGCCTTTTTATACTGCTCTGTTTCTCCAATTTGAGGACTACTGACTGTCAGGTATAGACTTTTTATGTGATTTGGATTCATGAGAAAACCCAAGCACATCTGCAGGGCTTTGAAGAACTCATTTGACCCTAAAGAATCCCTATTCTCACTTGGAAGAGGTCAGGAACCTAACAGAGGAAGGAAAGAGTCTTTATCCACAATGACTGATCTTTTTTGCCATTTTGGTTTTGTATGCACACATGGGATTTTTCTTTAGATCCATCAGGCGCTGAGAATCTAAGTCACAGCCACACACAAGGCCAAGAGGCTAATTCAGACACACCCCTTTCCAAAGCATTAAGCAAAGAGCCACAGGTGATGCACATTAATGTCCATTTGAAAACTGTTTTCTTCAGGTTTCACAAAGGGGTGCCCTGAGGCAAAGACCATTCTGACATTCAGTGCTACAGAACAATAGGGAAGCAAAAGGCCCAAAGCAGGGTTTCTCCACTGAGACTTTCCTGGTCACACTGATATCTGAGTTTTCTGAGATGCTCCCCATTCTCTTCAGCTCACCAGTACATGGACATGTCACAGAGCTTGGAGGTGGTACATATCTTGGACACAAAACCATGAGCCAATTCTGGAGAGTGGCCAGAATTCAGGAAGAAATCAGGAACTTAGGAAGATTGTAGGTGTTGCCCATCCACAAGTCAAGCCGCAGTCCATTCATAAATTGGGAAAGATTAATCCTGAGAAGCTTTCCACTAGACAGGGCACATCCATTAATGCATTCTCTTTTCTAATGTCTACAACCACGGACACAGTGGTATACACAGACATAGAAACACTCGCCATGTCAAACGACTTACTAGAAACTCTCCACTGAATACCAAACAAACTGCCTTCCCTACATATTCTCAGAACATGAGACAAAACCACAAACTTTCACCCACATCCACAAAGGCACATCCTTCCCCCAAGTAGGTCTGTGACAATCCGGAGTGTCCTCTGACTTGTTGGCCATTCTATGTACCCATGAAATGGCCTGTCCTGTCTCAGATCTGATCTCTTTGTTCAAATCTGTGAAGTTGTCAGGAGCCAGTGGTGAGTCACTAACTGCTTTCTCAGGAACGTCCCCTCTTGAGAGCTCTCCTGGCATTTGGCCATCCTCACATCAGTAGGTACCAAGAGAGACTGACTCTGTCATTGGTAAATCCAAACATGTGAGTCCACTGGAACTGAGACTGAGACTGGTTCTGTGTGCCTGGCTTCCTGGATCCCAAATTCAGAGAGTTCCATCACCAAGGAAGTGAGGTAGGTCACTTCCTTCAAGAATTGAATGAAGTCACTACCTTGGCAACCACTTTGTCCTACCAGTTGCTTCCAAGGGTCCCATGAGATAGAGGATGCCCCTACTTTCTGTGACACTTTCATAAGTTAGAATGGAATATCAACCATAGGAAACCAGGAACAGCTCTCCCCAGAGTCCAGGTTTGGTCCATATTCTCTACATTAAAAAGAGAGAGGCTTATTCAGACACATTCCTTCATCCTGACCAGGTTGTCTGCAATGGAAGATGACTTTTGCTCTCTCAGGTCCTAAAAAGCTGCCTACAAGTTCTCCAGGGATCATTTCTGCTTGGACCATTGAGGTTCTCAGCAGGTTAAAGATGCTCTACATTCCTGTATTGTAAAACCAACTCTGTCCCTGGTCTTCTGTAAACGTAGATTGAGGGAACAGTGTATGGTTAGGGTTAATAACAGGTTCAATTTGGGTGAGGAGTCATTCTGCTGGATTAATAATGGCATTGGGAACCTACAATATTTAAAAAAATATATAGGTAAAATATAAGTATGAAAACAGAAATCTATTTAGATTTGAAGCCCAGAAGGGCATTAGGCCCTTCATTTGGGATACTTAGCTTTGAATTATGTTCTGCACAGATGTCTCAGATTAATTGATATACAATGTTATAGGACCTTGTACCTTGGATGATTGAATGTCGAAGAGAACATCCAGGCAAAAAGGAATAGTCGGTAGTATTAGAAAGACAGTTGGTAAGTTTAGAAAGAAGAGTGAGTATAAGATTTGGACCAAAATTTCTTTATCAATAGGTTTTCGGGTAGACAGTGAATGTAAATGTCAGCACGTGTGAAGAGTCAGTCACAATTATGAACAGGGGAAAATATGTTAGAAAGCTAATATCGATAGAGACATTAGGAAATCAGGCAAAGTGTAAAGTGAGAGATAGGATAAGACATTTTCAATAGGATTGAGTTTGAATATATAATCTTAGAAAGAAACAAATATGTAGTCCCCAACAAGATTGACAAGTGGGAGCATTAGGCAACCTGCACATGGATGTTTTTAGTAAGCCATGTTCATTTTCCATTTAGGCTTTGGTACAATCATAAGTGTGCTATTTGCATTTTCTGACCAGAATATTACTGTGATAAAATGTATATGTAGATCAGCTTACATGAGTATTTCTTCCACCATTTCTTGGAGCAATATTTGGAATATGTATAAATTAGTATTGTGGGCAAAAATAGATGTACCCTGTGTCTATAAATATAGAGATAATGCATGAATAGGCCATACTGTTAATAAATAATGCGACTTCTTCCAACTTTAAGTAATGTATTGAGTTGATATCTGAAAATATTCAGGAACTCTTATATTGATATACATACATTCATTCCAACCAGTCATACATCTAATGTTAATACTAGGGTTATGGTTTATCCTGAAGGGTGTGTGAGTTTTGCTTTAATCTTACAATGGAACTAAAAAATATTATTTTTGGAAAGAAGTCTCATGAAAAGACCAGTCAAGAAACATGGAAGAATACATGTGTTCTGAAGCAGGAAGTGATTGACAGTGAAACAAATGCGTACAAATTTGTGAACTTGTGGATGATATATATATATTCTATGATGTGCATAAACTGAAGAAATAGTAATGTACCAGTGTTGAAAAAAATGAACGTCAAAATACACATCATGTCCCATAGGAGTCTACTTGCACTGATGTTAAACTGGGTCAGTTACTCTAGAAATATTAGGATTCATATGTACCTTTCACTGAAGTTAGTTTTCAGTACTTGGAAACAAATATATATTTCAGGTGTATAAATATTTCTGAGAATAATCTTGTGAAAAATTGATTATAAATCTAAATACATGAACATGGATGAATTTATGGAGTGTATATAAGACACATATATTTCATATTCCGAAAAATCTGGAGAGTGTATATATATATATATATATATATATATATATATATATATATATACAAAACACACACACAGACATTAAAAAGTAGCAATACATATGCTAATCGATATTCATCATGAAATATATATCATTTAAATATGCAAAAATATTTACTTTACTGAACATGCATTTATGTATAATGTTTTCAACTAGGAAGCTCACCCATAAGTTGAATTTTCAGTTTCAACAGTGGTTAGTAGGAGTGATCTCTTCTCACAAGTTGTATCTGCCAAGTCAGACAACACACAAAAATTAACCTGTGATACCAGGTAGGATTCTATATGTGCATATAAATACACATGTCCTGAGTAGTCTATAGAGAAAGGGAGACAGTAATTCACATATTTGACAATTTTAAAAACACATGGAGAACTATTTTAAGCAAAAATTGACTAGATTTACAACACCAACCCTTTATCATGCAAAAGGCAAGTCCAAATATCCACCATGCCTCCACTGAACTGCTTGTATTTCCATTCTGTTTCGGTTATTTTTCTCCATCATATTAGGATTAGTAGTCAGAGTCTAGTAGGGTAGGAGGAGTGATCTCTTCTCACAATTTGAATCTGCCAAGTCAGACAACACACAAAAATTAACCTTGATACCAGGTAGGATTTTATATGTGCATGAAAAAATACATGTGCTAAATAGTATATACAGAAAGGGAGACAGGAATTCACATATTTGTTAATTTAAAAACACATGAAAAATTGTTTTAAACAAAAATTTACTAGATTTATAACACCTACCCTTTATCATGCAAAGGGCAAGTCCAAATATATACCATGCGTCCACTAAAATGCTTGTATTTCTATTCTGTTTGGGTTTTTTTTCTCCATCATATTAGGATTAGTAGTGAGAGTCTAGTAGGGTACAGGTTAGTGTCATGATTTCGGTATTTTGATTGGAGAATAGGAAAATGAATTCAATGTGTATGCAAATATGTGCCACAGAATAATATTCCAACTCTCATCCAGAACAATGCCATGACATTACCTTCGCCCCAATAAGACACAGTTATAGGAGGAGAGTTAGAAAATCTATGAATACATATCTGGAATGGAAGATGCTCAGGAGTTCACAACCTTGGAGTTGGTAGAGGAGTTTCCAAAGTAAGGATCAGGGTAAACACTCCACAAACATGGAGCTCTTCTTGTCTAAAGACTTCTTGAGAGACTGCCTCTGAGATTTGGCCCTTGAAATATATGTTCTTCTCTCTTTGTAGTGAGACCATCAAAGCTGGGTCTGCATCTATGTGACCTGGAGGACATGGTTTCTTATTTTATAATGAACATGATGGACCAGTTGCTGAATTCTCTCTTTGTAGGCAAACTGTGACCACTGGGGGCTAAGTGTCTCCCCGTGTGGACTGTGAAGCCATTTGGTCATCCTCCACTTTCTGTGGTGTTTCTTGCTGCTTCACTGGGAGTATGGTATTTACTTCACAAAATACAATGAGTTCAACTGGGACAAAGTGCTAGAGGGAGTTCTGTCAGGTGTGGTGGGTCAGGGTCTGCAGGAAAATGCACCAAAATGTCTTCTATTTCACGTAGCTTGTGCCCTTGACCATAGCAACCTTATTCTTAAAATTTCCCTTAAACCTCTCGATATAACAAGATGCCTTTATATATAAGGGTCTGTTGGCTACACTATGTCAGCCACAAGCCATTTGGAAGTCAATGGAAGATCCACATGACCCCACCACAGATGTTTTATGACACACGTGCACACCACTGCTCTAGGCCAACTACTCAGCAGACTCCAACTTACTGGCATCTCTTTTCTACACCATTTTCATGAAACCCAGTCAATCAAGGCACTGTCTGGTACACTCATGATCAGCAACAGGACATCCAAATATTCTCCAGTGCCACCTGGTCATTGGAATTTCAAATATACCGTGGTATTTATCTAGAATTAGGAAGTTAGACGATAGGATTAAAAAGAAGAGTGAATAAAGGATTTGGACAAAATGTTCTGCGTTCCCAATTTGAGGCCTACTGTCATGCGTGGTCGAATCTCATGCTTCTCCTCCTAAAATCACAACACAATTCATGGCAATACATCTCTAAGGTCATTTCCAAAACTCCATTTCTAAGGGGAATCACACCAGAGTTCAAGCCCAGGTGGACGCAGTCATCTCTTTCAACCACCGCACAAATGACCACATTTAAAACCAAAACACTCCCACATGGCCCTCATCTTCTTCCATATAGACACTCATCATAACCTCTGGCTAGAGGTTTCCATTAGGGGCGCAGCGCAAGACAGTGTCCACAATAAGCTCCCTTGCACCTCATTTGCCTAAAGTCAGGGTGGCCTGGACACCCTTCCTGTGAACCAGGAGTGATCAAATAGGCCTTCAATTAATACTGCTCTGCTTCTCCAATTTGAGGCCTACTGACTGTAGGGTTTAGATTCTTTATGTGAATTGGAGTCATGAGACAACCCAAGCACCTCTGGGCTGCCCTCTGCAGGGCTTTGAAGAACACATTTGAGTGAGTCTAGGAGTTGGACCAAATGTTCTTTAGCAATACGGTTTTGGTGAGAGAGTGAATGTAAATGTCAGCACATTTGAAGGGACATTCCCAATGATGAACTGGAGAAAAGGTGTTTGAAAGCAGATATCAATGGAGACATTAGAAAATTAGGCAAAGTACAACGTGAGTTGTAGGATAAGACATTTTTAACAGGGTTATGGTTCAATATATAATCTTAGGAAGAAACAGATATGTCGTCACCAATAGGAATGATATTTGAGAGCATTAGGGAACCAGGACATGGATGTTGTTAGTAATACATGCTCAAATTCAATTTAGGCTTTGGTACAATCATAAGTGTGACCCTTGCCTTTTGTGTCAGGAATATTAGTGTGATGAAATGTATATGTATATCAGGTGACTATAGTATTTCTTCCACCATTTCTGAAAGCAATATTTTAAAGACTTATAAATTAGTATTGGGGATACATTTAGGTGTACCCTGTATGTATGAATATAGAGATGATGCCTTAATAGACCATACTGTGAATAAATAATATAACTGGTTCCACTTTTAATAATAGATTGAATTGATATATGAAAATATATAAGAAATTTTATGTTCATATACAATCATTCATTCCAACAAGTTATACATCAAATGGTAATAATAGGGTTACGGTGTATCATGATGGGTGTGTGAGTTTGCTTCAAAAGTGATTATGGAAATCGAAAATAATGTGTTTGGAAAGATGTCTCATGAAAAAAACTATCAAGAAACCTGGAGGAATACATGTGTTCTGAAGCAGGAAGTGATTGAAAGTGAAACAAATGCCTATAAATTTGATAACTTGTGCAAGAAATATATATCCTATGATGTGCATAAAATGAAGAAAAAGTAATGTACCAGTGTTGAATAAAAATGAACGTCAAAATAGACATCATGGAACATAGGAATGTACTTGCATTGATGTTAAGCTGGGTAAGTTACTGTAGAAATATTAGAATTTGTGTGCAACATTCACTGAATTTAGTTTTCAGTACTAGGAAACAAATATGTATTTCAGGTGGATGAATATTTCTGAGAATAATCTTGTGAAAAGTTGATTAGAAATCCACATAGATGAACATGAATGAATTTAGGCAGTGCATAATAAGAGGCATATATTTCACGTTTTGAAAAATCTAGAGCGTATATATATATATATATATATATATATATATATATATATATATACACACACACACACAAAACCCACACAGAGACATTAAAAAGTAGCAATATATATGACAATCAAAATTCATCATGATATATATATTGTCCAAAGATCCAAAAAATATTTATATTACTGAACATGGATTTATGTATAATGCTGTTTAACTAGGAAGCTCCCCCATAGGTTGAATTTTCAGTTCCAACAGCGATTAGGAGGAGTGATCTTTTCTCACAATTTGTATCTGCCAAGCTGGCCACCTCACAAGTGTATACGTGTGATACCAGGTAGGATTCTATATGTGCATATACAAAAGCATGTGCTTAATAGGCTACAGATAAACGGAGACAGGGATTCACCTATTTGTTAACTTTAAAAACACACTGAGAACTACTTCAATTAAAAATTGACTAGATTTATAACTCCTACCCTATATATTGCAAAAGGCAAGCCCAACTATACACCACCCCTCCTCTGAACTTCTTTTATTTCTATTCTGTTTGAGTTATTTTTCTCAATCATATTAGGATAAGCAGTCAGAGTCTAGTAGGGTATGGTTTAGTGTCAGGGATTCAGTATGTCTAATGGAAAATTGGAAAATTAATCCAAAGTGTATGCAAATATGTGGTACACAAAAATCTTCTTACTCTCATCCAGAACAATGCATTGTCATTACCTCCACCCCAAGTAATACATAATGAGAAGAGAAGAGGTAGAAAATCTGTGAATACATATCTGGAATGGAATATGCTCAGGAGTTCACAACTTTGGAGGTGTTAGAGGAGTTACCCAAAGTAAGGGACAGGGTAAACTTTCCAAAAACATGGAGCTCTGGTGCCCTAAAGACTTCTTGAGAAACTGCCTATGAGGTTGGGCACTTGAAATATATGTTTTTGTAAGGAGCTTTTGCTTTCTCTCTAGTGAGCCCATCAAAGCTGGGTCTGCATCTATGTGACCTGGAGAATATGGTTTCTTATTTTCCAATGAACATGAGGCAGCAGTGCTGATTTCTCTCTTTGTAGGTCAATTATGGCCAATGTGGGCTAAGTGTCTCCCCATGTGGACTGTGAAGCCATTTGGTCATCCTCCAATTTTCAAGGTGTTTCTTGTTGCTGCACTGGGAGTTTGGTATTTGCTTCATGATATACAAGGAGTTCAACTGGGACACAGTGCTGGAGGGAGTTTTGTCATGTGCGGTGGGTCAGGGTTCTCAGGAGAATGCACCAACCAGGCTTCTATCCCCCATAGCTTGCCCTCTTGTCAATAGCAACCTGGTTCTGAACATTGCCCTGAAACCTCTCCATATAAAAATATGCTTTTACATAGAACATTCTGCTGGTTGCACCATGTCAGTCACAAGCCATTTGGAAGCCAAAGGCAGATTCACATTGGCCCACACAGATGTTTTATCATACACCTTCCCACCTCTGCTCTAGGCCCTCGACTCAGCAGGGTTCAACTTACTGGTATCGCTGTTCTACATCATTTTTATGAATCCCTGTCAATCAAGGCACTGCCTGATACACTCATGATCAGACGTAGGACATCCACAGGTTCCCCAGTGTGACCTGGTCATGGGAAATTCAAAAATTTTATGGTATTTATCTGGGCATTTTTCAAGATTGAAGTTGGAAGCACTGTCGGTTTCAATTCATTCTGGAACCATTAAATGGTGAGGAAGCTCAATTCAATGAAATCTTTGGAGAACACTAACAGGCAAGGCTTTCCAAAGAGTGGCAAAAAGGTCACATGAAGCCAGGCTTATCGAGTTCTACACTGTGAGGTCCATGTTTGTTTTGATTCTCAATTATGGCTGCCATGTTTTTAAGAATATAATCATGTATTATCCTGGCTGAGATTGCCAGTGCTCTGTGGAAAGGCACCTTGGGCCTATATCTCAGTTTCCAAGGGCGACTCTCATGCGTGGCCTCCTAAAATCCCAACACAATTCATGGCAATACTTATCTGAGGTGAGTTTCAGAACTCAGTCTCTATGGGTAATCACACCAGAGTTCAAGTCAAGGTGGACCAAGTCATCTCTTCCAACCGCCACACAAATGAACACAATTGAAACCAAAACACTCCCACATGGCCCTCATTTTCTTCCATATAGACACTCATCATAACTCTTGCTAGAGGTTTCCATGAGGGGCACAGTCCAAGACAGTGTCCAAAATAAGCTCTTTTGCCCCTCATTTGCCTAATGTTCGAGTGTCCTGACACCCTTCCTGTGAACCAGGAGTGATCCAATAGGCCTACATTTGATACTGCTCCGCTTCTCCAATTTGAGGCCTACTGATTGTGGGGTTTAGATTCTTTATGTGTATTTGAGTCATGAGAAAAAGCAAGCCGCAATGGGCTAGCCTCTGCAGAGCTTTGAAGAACTCATTTGATCCAATGGATCCCTATTCTCACTTGATGGAGATCAGGAACCTTACAGAGAAAGGCGAGAGACTTCATCCACAATGACTGCTCTTTTGGCCATTTTGGTTTTGGATGCACACATGGGATCTTTCTTTACATCCATCAGGTGCTGACAATCTAAGTCACAGACTCACACGGGGCCAAGAGCCTGATTCAGACACATCCCATACCAAAGCAATTAAGCAAAGAGCCACAGGTGATGCCCATTTATTTCCATTTGAAAACTGTTTTCTTCAGGCTTCACAAAGGGTTGGCATGAGGCAAAGACCTTCCTGACTTTCAGGGCCAAAGAAGATTTTATAAGCAAAAGGCCCAAAGCAGGGTTTCTCCACTGAGAGGTTAGTAGTCACACTGATATCTACGTTTTCTGAGATGCTCACCATTCCCTTCAGCTATTCAGTACATAACCATGTGACAGAGCTTGGAGGTGGTACATATCTTGGACACAAAACCATGAGCCTATTCTGGAGAGTGGCCAGAATTCCAGAAGAAAACAGGAACTTAGGAAGATAGCAGATGTTGGCCATTGATAAGGCAAGCCCTGGTCCATTCAAGAATTCATCAGGATAAATGCTGGGAAGCATTCTAGTAGACAGGACACATCCATTGATGCATTCTTTTTTCTAATGTCTACAACCACGGACACAGTGAGGTACACAGATATAGAATCACATGCCTTGTGAAACGACTTAGTAGAAATAGTTCACTGCAAACCAAACAAACTGCCACTGCTACCTATTCTCAGAACATGAGACAAAACCACAAACCCACACCCACACCCACAATGGCATCTCCTTTCCCCAAGTAGGTCTGTGACTATCCGGAGTGTCCTCTGACTGCTGGGCCATACTATGTTCCACCCAAATGGCCTGTCCTTTCTCAGATCTGGTCTCCTTGGCCAACTTTGTGAAGTAGTCAGAAGCCAGCAGTGAGCCACTACCTGCTTTCTCAGGAAAGGCCCCTCTCAGAGCTTTCCTGGCATTTGACCATCCTCACATCAGTAGGTACCCAGAAAGAGTGACTCTGTCCTTGGTAAAACTAAACAAGTGATCCCACTGTGACTGGGACTGGGACAGGTTCTGGATGCCTGGCTTCTTGGATCCCAAGATAAGAGAGTTCCATCACCAAGGAAGTGAGGTGAGGTCACTTCCTTCAGGAAGTGAATGAGGTAACTACCTTAGCAACCACTTTGTCCTAATAGTTGCTTCCATACTTCCTCTGACACTTTCACAAGTTAGATCGGTATATCAACCATAGGAACCCAGGAACAGCTCTCCACACAGGCCTTGTTTGGTCAATCTTGTCTACATTAAGAAGAGAGAGCCTGAATGAGACACAGTTCTTCATCCTGACCAGGTAGTTTGCCATGGAAGTTGACTTTTACTCTCCCAGGTCCTTCATAGCTGCCTACATGTTCTCCAGGGATCATTTCTGCATGGACCTTTGAGGTTTTCAGCAGGTGGAAGATCCACTACATTTCTGTATTGTAAGACCAACTCTGTCCCTGCTGTTCTGCAATGTTAGATTGAGGGAACAGTGTATGGTTAGGGTTAATAACGTGTTTGATTTGGGGTAGGAATCATTCTGCTGGATGAATAATGGTATTGGGAACCTGCGATATGTATGAGAATATATAGGTGAAATATATGTATGAAAACAGAAATCTATGTAAGATTTGAAGCCCAGAAGAGCATTGGGCCCTTGATTGGGATACTTAGCTTTGAATTAGGTTCTGCACAGTTGTGTCAGATTAATAAATATACAATGGCATTGGACCTTGTACCTTGGATGATTGAATGTCGAAGGGAACATCCAGTCAAAAAGGGTTAGTCGGTAGTGAAAGGTTAATAAAATAGGTACTTGTCACTTCCTGGGAAGAATGTTGTGTTTATTCCGAGCATAATGGAGTTGTAAAAAAATTATGATTAAATTAAAAAGACACCCTGAAGAGCATCAATGAGAGAGTGAGAGGACAAAAAAGGGTGGTTTGAGTCTTGGTTCACATAGTCCCCCTGTTTGACTTCTTTTTAACAACCCTGGCCTGTCCAAAATAATCTCCATAATATTGCTAACTATAAAACCCTCTTTGCTCAACCGTGTAATTTCTTTTCTCCAAGCTCAAATTGGACAAGTTAAACTTATGGTAATACTCCACTAGAAGACATTGAATGTGACACCCCCCAATGATCACTTTTATGATTAAAAGTAGATAGAAGAAGAATTGACGAATGAAAGGTTAATAAAATAGGTACTTGTCACTTTTTTTCTGTATGCTTAACAAAACACTCTTGAAATCTTGAGAACTGTTTGCTAATCTTGTTTCCAGAATGTCCTGTCCCCAACTGCTAAACTGCAGAATATACTCCTTCACCCGGTTGAACGCAAACCGCCCACTCGCCCTTACCCATCAAAAAACTTCGCTCCCTGCCCTCCCCAAGGAAAGTATATAAGCTCTGCTTAAGCTCTTCTCAGGGCACTCTGCTCTATTCAAGTTAGCTCTGATCCCCCACATGCTGGACCCCCAATAAACCCTTTGCTGTTGCATGAGATAGCCATTTTTCAAGGATGAAGTTGGAGGCACTGTGGGTTTCAATTCATTCAGAAACCATTAAATGGTGAGGAAGCTCATTTCAATGAAATCTCTGGAGAACGCTCACAGGCAAGTCTTCCCAAAGAGTGGCCAAAAGGTCACATGAAGCCAGGCACATTGAACTCTACAATGTGAGGTCCATTTGTGTTTTGGCTCTCCACTATGGCTGCCAAGTTTTTCATAATAAAATCAAGTGATATCCTGCCTGAGATTCCCAGTGCTCTGTGGAAAACCAACCTGGGACTAGATTTCCAAATCCAAGGGTGAATCTCATGCGTGGCCTCCTAAAATCCCAACACAATTCATGGCAATACTTCTCTGAGGTCAGTTCCAGAACTCAGACTATAAGGGGAATTACCCAAGAGTTCCAGCCCTGGCGGACCCACTCATCTCTTCCAACTGCCACAAAAATGACCACAATTATAGCCAAAACATTCCCACATGGCCCTCATTTTCTTCCATATAGACACTGATCATAACTTCTGGCTAGAGGTTTCCATGAGTGATGCAGCTCAGGACAGTGTCCAATATAAGCTCCCTTGCCCCTCATTTACCTAAAGTCAGTGTGGCCTGGACACCCTTCCTGTGAACCAGGAGTGATCAAATAGGCCTGCCATTATTACTGCTCTGCTTCTACTATTTGAGGCCTACTGACTGTCAGGTATAGATTCTTTATGTGGTTTGTATTCATGAGAGAACACTAGCATATCTGCAGGGCTTTGAAGAACTCATTTGACCCAAGGGTCCATATTCACACTTGATGGAGGTCAGGAACCTAACAGAGGAAGGTGAGAGACTTCATCCACAATGACTAATTTTTTGAATTTTGGTTATGGATGCAAACATGGGATCTTTCTTTAGATCCATCAGGTGCTGACAATCTAAGCCTCAGCTTCACACAGGGCCAAGAGGCTTATTCAGACACATCTCTTTCCAATTAAGCAAAGAGCCACAGGTGATCCCCATTCATTTCCATTTGAATACTGTTTTCTTCAGGCTTCACAAAGGGGTGGCCTGAGCCAAAGACTTTCCTTGCATTCAGGGCAACAGAAAAATAGGTAAGCAAAAGGCCCAAAGCAGGGTTTCCCCACTGAGACTTTCCTGGTCACCCGGATATCTGAGTTTTCTGAGATGCTCACCATTCCCTTCAGCTATCCAGTACATGGCCATGTGACAGAGCTTGAAGGTGGTACATATCTTGGACACAAAACCATGAGCCTATTCTGGAGAGTGTCCAGAATTCAGGAAGAAAACAGGAATTTAGGAAGATAGTAGGTTTTGCCCATTGATAAGGCTAGCCGCAGTCCATTCATAAATTGGCAGTATGAATGCAGGGAAGCTTTCTACTAGACAGAACACACCCATTGATGCATTCTTTTTCTAATACTACAACCACGGACAGAGTGGGATACACAGTAATAGAAACACTCACCTTGTCAGAGAACATACTAGAAACAGTCTTCTCCAAACCAAACAAATTGCCTTTGCTACCTATTCTCAGAACATGAGAGAAAACCACAAACTCACACCCACACTCAAAAAGGCACCTCCTTCCCCAAAGTAGGTCTGTGACTATCCGGAGTGTCCTCTGACGGGTGGGCCATACTATATTTCCCCGAAGTGGACTGTGCTGCCTCTGTTCTGGTCTCCTTGGCCAAATCTGTGAAGTTGTCAGAAGCCAGTGGTGAGCCACTACCTTCTTTCTCAGGAAAGGCCCCTCTTCTTAGCTTTCCTGGCATTTGGCCATCCTCACATCACTAGGTACCAAGAAAGACTGACTCTGTCCTTGGTTAACCCAAACAAGTGAGACCACTGGTACTGGGACTGGGACTGGCTGTGGTTGCCTGACTTCCTGAATCCCAAATTTAGAGAGTTCCATCACCAAGGAAGTCATGTGAGGTAACTTCCTTCATGAAGTTAATGAAGTCACTGCCTTGGCAACCACTTTGTCCTAACAGTTGCTTCCAAGGGTCCCAAGAGGTGCAGGGTACCCCTACTTCCTGTGACATTTTCACAAGTTAGAATGGTATTTCACCATAGGCACCTGGGAACAGCTCTCCACACAAGCCTGGTTTGGTCCATCTTCTCTACATTAAGATGAAAGAGGCTGATTCAGACACATCCTTTCATCCTGACCAGGTTGTTTACCATGGAAGTTGTCTTTTCCTCCCTCAGGTCCTTCATAGCTGCTTACAACTTCTCCAGGGATCATTTCTGCATGGACCTTTGAGGTTCTCAGCAGGTGGAATATCTCCTACACTCCTGTATTGTAAGACCAACTCTGTCCCTGCTTTTCTGTAAAGTTAGATTGAGGGAACAGTGTATGGTTAGGGTAATAACAGGTTAAATTTGGTTTAGGAATCATTCTGTGTGATGAATAATGGTATTGGGAACCTGTGATATTTACAAGAATATATAGGTGAAATATAAGTATAAATACAGAAGTCTGGGTAAGATTTGAAGCCCAGAAGAGCATTGGGCCCTTGATTGGGATACTTAGCTTTGAAATACCTTCTGCACAAATGTCTCAGATAAATTGATAAACAATGGCATAGGACCTTGTAAATTGGATGATTAAATGTAGAAGAAACCATCCACTCAAAAAGGGTAGTCGGTAGGATTAGAAAGATAGTCAGTAGGTTTAGGAAGAAGAGTGAGTATAGGATTTGGACCTAAAGTTCTTTAACAATAGGGTTTCCGGTAGAGAATGAACGTAAATGTCAGCACATGTGAAGAGTCAGTCACAATGATGAACTGGGGAAAATATATAGGGAAGCAGATATGAATAGAGACATTAAGAAATCAGGCAATGTATAAATTGAGTGATAGGATTAGACATTTTCAACAGGGTAGAGGTTGAATACACAATCTTAGGGAGAAACAAATATTTAGCACCAATACGATTGACATTTGAGAGCATTAGGCAATCTGGACTTGGTTGTTTTTAGTAATCCATGCTCACTTTCCATTTAGGCTTTGGTACAATCATAAGTGTGAACTTTGCATTTTGTGTCCAGAATATTAGTGTGATAAAGTGTATATGTAGTTCAGGTGACATGAGTATTTCTTCCACTAATTCTGTGGGCAATATTTTGAAGTTGTATAAATTAGTATTGGGTGTACAAATAGGTATACCCTGTGTCTACGAAAATAGATAAAATGAATGAATAGACCATACTGTGAATAAATAATATAACTGGTTCCAACATTAAATAATGGATTGAATTGATATCTGAAAATATACAGGAAATCTTATATTTATATACATACATTTATTACAACCATTTATACATCTAATGGTAATATTAGGGTTATGGTTTGTCATGAAGAGTGTGTGAGTTTTGCTTCAAATGTGATTATTGAAACCTAAAATAAAAAGAAGTCTCATGAAAAAAACAGTCAAAAACATGTAGGAATACATGTGTACTGAAGCAGGAAGTGATAGATAGTGAAACAAATGCCTATAAATTTGCAAACTTGTGAATGAAATATATATCCTATGATGTGCATAAACTGAAGAAATAGTCATGTAACAGTGTTCAATAAAAATGAACGTCAAAATACACATCATGTACCATAGTAATCTACTTGCATTGATGTTAAAGTGGGTCAGTTACTGTAGAAAAATTATGACTTCTATGCACCATTCACTGAATTTAGATTTCAGCACTAGGAAACAATATATATTTGAGGTGGATGAATATTTCTGAGAATAATTTTGTGAACATTTGATTATAAATCCACATGCATGAATATGAATGCATTTAGGGATTGTATAATAAGACACATATATTTTATATGCTGAAAAATCTGGAGAGTATATATATATATATATATATATATATATATATATATATATATATACACACACACACACACACACACACGCAAATGCACAGATTAAATGGTAGCAATATATATGCCAATCGAAATTCATCATGAAATATATATCATCCACAGATCCAAAAATATTCATTTTACTGAACATGGATTTATGTATTATCTTGTTCAACTAGGAAGCTCACGCATAGTTCTAATTTTCAATTCCAAAAACGTTTAGGAGTAGTGATCTCTTTTCACAATTCGTATCTGCCAAGTCAGCCACCTCACAAAAATGTACATGTGATACCAGGTAGGATTCTATATGTGCATACAAAAATACATGTGCTGAATAGACTACAGATACAGGGAGACAGGTATTCACATATTTGTTAACTTTAAAACACATGGAGAATTATTTCAATTTAATATTGACTAGATTAATAACACCTACCCTTTATCATACAAAAGGTAAATCCAGCTATACACCATGCCTCCTCCGAACTGCTTGTATTTCTATTCTGTTTTGGTTGTTTTTCTCCATCAATTTATGATTGCCACAGTCTGGCTGGGCACAATTCAGGAGCCACTTGTCAAATAAACTAACTTTATTTTTAGAACTACACACGCCAAAAAAATAGCTCCTCGGGAAATACCCTCAGAGCACAACTGCCACCACCAGCTTCCCACAAGCTCTCAACCTCTCCACTCCTCCTGCTGTTGAATTCGATTGGCTGGGTCATTTGGGCAGAGCCAAAAAAGTCCCCCAATGAGCAGCTTGGTAGTTTGAAAGGGTGGGGAAACAGCCCAATGGGCATCACCGCAGAGTAGCCAATCAGCTAGATGTTGCTAGGGCCGCTGTGAGCAAACCATCAGCTGGCAGTCGGAAAGTTTTCTTTGGCCCCTCGGGCTGTGGCTCTCAACATCTCCCCCTCTCTGTTTAAACAACAAGCATGTGGCTTAGGGACCATGCCTGCCTTAGGTTGTCCAATAGTACATATGGTCCTTACCCATTATTGAATGAGCTGACCTCAAGGTGTCAGCCTCCAGTCTTAGGTTGGTACCATTGCAACTGGATCTTACCCGTCACTAACTACAGGTCCAGTATACAGCCACACCTATGGAGAGGACTTTGTACCAGTGGGGGGGTAAGGTTCTTTGTCTCATCTCTGTTGGACCCCAAATTTTAGCTGAACAACCATGACAAGCAGAAGGGAGGAAGATACACCAAGCCAATTGAGGGCTCCTTTTGGAAAAATTGTACCACCGATGACATCATCAGCAAAAATACCCCAACACTACCACAAGTCGATGCACCAACATATTGATCACAATGCATGCAGGTGAGTTCACAATGCATACAAGTGATACATAGTCCAGGCAAGTTCTGCAAGCAGTTCAGTGATGGCTTTTGCAGAAGCTGTAGATTGGTTTTATCTTTGTCTTCACAGGCACTGGGATGAAGATAGGAATTCTGGCAACAATGCCTAAAGAAAAAATTATGTAACATTCCAGAAGGCATTAAAAGAAAACAATTTTCTTAACAATTTACATTGTCTTGAAGAGATTTATTAAATATAATGAAAAGGAAAGGTGAAAGAAAGCAAACAGATCTGTTAACCTCCCTTTTTGTTCACATTTTAAAACAATCCTCAACGGGTGTTTACCCAATTTAAATTAAAATATTTACATCACGTGAATAAAAAAAAATATATTTGGATCCATTTTTTCATGAGCGCTCATCACATATGATATATGGTTATGTACATTCAAACATATAACACAAAACACAAGTGTGCACACATAATATAATACATACAACACATAACATAATAGTAAAGGCTTTATAACTTTTTACATGTGAAATCTCCATTGCAAAGTCTAAAAACTCTATAGTCCAAAAATAAAACTGATCAGCAAAACATTAACCTAGGTCTGTATGAGCTCAAAAAAAAACAAAAAAGAACTTCATGATATGGGAAAGGGGAATAATAAAATAGATATTGAAAAAAACATCCTGGTTCTGTCACAGATGTAAGAATAGCCAAACTGGAGTTCTGGATATCAGCTGTAATTGATTTGAGCCAAATCATCTTCTTTTGGGTCTGTAGAAATCTCTTTAGTTAATCTCTCTGGAATCCAAATCGGCTCCTGTTCTCCCTGTGAAAACACACAAACAGGCCCCCGACTCCAGACAATTACTGGGTCAGGACCTTTCCATTGTCCTGTTAGAATATCCTTCCAAAGTACCTTGGGCTTATGTACATTTTTTGGATATATATGCCTTTCTGCAGCACTAAGCCCTGTTGAATCCAAATTTAAAAAGTTTAGAGTAAAAAGGGTTATTTTGAGTTTATCTTTGGGGAATATATACCCCTTCCCAATTCCTTCTTTTTGCTTTAGTAAGTACGTTTTAATAGTTTGATGTGCTCTTTCAACTATACCTTGTCCCTGCTGATTGTATGGGACTCCTGTTATATGAGTGATGCCAAATGATGAGCAAAATTGTTTAAAATAGGTAGAAGTATAACCAGGGGCATTATCTGTTTTTAACTGTTTTGGAACACCCACAGTGGCAAAATTTTGTAAGCAATGAGCTATAACATCTTTAGTTTTTTTCTCCGACAAGAAGGGAGCCCATCAAAAATCCAGAAGAAGTATCAACTGTAACATGCAAATATTTTAATTTTCCAAATTCTGGCAAGTTTGTGACGTTCATCTGCCAAATATGGTTAGGTATCAATCCTCTAGGATTGACTCGAAGATTAACGTGTGGTAGAAAGGTCACACAATTTTGACATTGTTTTATTATTTGTCTAGATTTTTCCTTAGTTATTTTAAAGCACTTTTGTAAACTATTAGGATTGACATGGAACTTTTTATGAAAATTTGTAGCTTCTTCTACTATAGAGAAAATATGTATGTCATGTGTAGTTTTATCTGCTAAATCATTGTCCAAACTAAGGGCTCCAGGCAATCCTGTATGTGTTCTGATATTTCCTATAAAGAACAGATCTTTTCTGTCCAAGATTAGACTTTGTATAGTGGAAAGCAAAGAGAAAACAGTAGAGGAAGGGGAAATCCTACCAGCATCTTCAAGGGATACTATAGCATTAACTATATTCTGACTATCGGAAAATAAATTAATTACAGAATCTTTAAACATCACAAAAGCTTGTAATACTGCATTAAGCTCTACCTTTTGAGATGATTGTTTGGGTACTAGAAATGTAAAAGTTTGATCAGGTGTAACTATTGCTGCTGTACCATTATTTGACCCATCAGTGAATATATTTGGAGCATTCATGATAGTTGTTTTTCTTGTCATTTTTGGAAAAATTACAGGATGAAATGATCAAAAAGACAATAAAGGATTAGATGGTAAGTGATTATCAAATGAAATATTAGATTTGCACATGATTATTGCCCAAGTATTTAACTCATTAGCTAACACATCAATTTGATTCAGAGTATATGGAGTAATTATTTTATTGGGAGAAATTCCAAACACTTCCTTTGCTGCTTTTGTTCTTTTCAGTATTAATTGTCCTACAGCCTCAGTATACCGATTAAGAATATTGTTAGGGGAATAAGATAAATGCATCCATAATAATGGACCTTCTTGCCAAAATACTCCTGTAGTAATATTTTTTGTTGGTAGTACAATAAATAATAAAGACAAACTTAAATCAATTCTATCCAAATGCATATTTTCCATATATGTTTCAATAATTTTTAATGCCTTTCTTGTTTCAGGCGTTAACATGTGGGGTGAATTTGGATCTGATGGACCTTTTAGGATATCAAAAAAGGTTCCAACTCTATTGTGCGTATACCTACATAAGGCCTTATCCAATTTATGTCTCCTAATAACATTTGAAAGTCATTAAGTGATTTGAGTTGATCTATTCGTACTTGAATTTTTGGTGGACAGATCATGCTTGAGGATAATAGAACTCCTAAATAATTAATTGGAAAATTTAATTCTACTTTATCTATTGTTATCTCTAGTTTATATTTTTTAATATGTTTTTAAGTGTGGCATAACATTCTAGCAATGTGTTTTTAGCTTTGTGTGCTAATAATATATCATCCATATAGTGAAATATTTGTAGTTCAGGATTTTGATTTCTAAGTGGCTGAATTACTTTGTTAACATAAATTTGACACATAGTTGGGCTATTAGCCATCCTTTGAGGGAGTACTTTCCATTTGTATCTCTGATCAGGACCTTCATGATTCAGTGCGGGGTTAGTAAATGCAAAACATGGACTATCCTAAAGTTGAATTGGAAATGAAAAAAAAATCTTTAATATCTATACATAAATCATACCAAGTTTTGGCAAAGCAGATAATTGTGGAATCCCCGATTGAGCATGTCCCATAATAACCATCTCATTATTAATGCCTCTTAAATCTTGCAATAATCTCCATTTACCAGATTACTTTTTGATGACAAAACTGGGAGTATTATGGGGAGATACAGATGGTTTTATATGTCTTCTGCTAATTGTTGTTTGACCAGATCATGGGCTGCTGGTACCTTTTCTTTAGTCAGGGTCCACTGAGGAACCCATACTGGTCTTTCTTATTTCCAAGTAATTTTTATTGTCTTAGTGTCCCTTTCTTAAAATCCAACCCATTTCTGTCTGTTCCTTGATCTATTAGTATTGGAGCTGCTATACCTTGATATTGTTTTTCTAATCTTTTTCCTATCCTAAAACCTTGTCTAACCATAATTGTGGGTATATTTTAATTGATGTTTTTTTGTTAATTTCAAACCTAATTCATCTAGGACATCTCATCCCCTTAAATTTACGGGAAGATGATCCATACATATGGCTATATAGTTCCTTCACATCCTTCAGGATCCTTCTAATCTAATACCATTGCTCTTCGATGGGGATTAGTCGCCAATTCTAGGCCTTGAAGTGTTTGAGTGGATGGTTGTAATGGCCAATATTTTGGCCACTCTGGACGAGAGATGATGCTAAGTTCTGCATCTGTATCCAGTAGCCCATTTAATTCATGTCCTTGAATATTTAGTGTTAGTATGGGGCAAGAATCTAACTTTAGAGAAAACATAGCCAAATCTACATCTGTGCAGCCTAATCCCTTGGAACCTCTTTCTACAACATGACTGGAAAATTTATCATGTAAGCGTGGTATTATTAGTAACTGTGCTATTCTGTCTCTTGGTGAAATTACTGATATACCCTTTGGAGAACTGGCTATAATTTTTATTTCACCTTCATAATTAGGGTCAATTACCCCAGGACTTATCATAAGTCCTTTTAGAGTAGAAGAGCTGCGTCCCAATAATAAGCCTACTGCTCTTTGGGGAAGAGGTTTTTTACCCCTGAGAGAATGATTTGAACTCCCATCTCTGGAGTTAGTACTGCTTTGACAGAGGTGCAGATGTCCAACCCTGCACTCCCTCTAGTTTGTCTGTTGAGGGCTCTGATGGACAATGTGTCTTTGGCACTACCCTGATGGGGTTGCTGGGTTCCTCCAGTGCTCCGTATATTTGTGGTTTGGGGCCCCAGAGCATTGGGTCCCCCTGTCCATTTTCTGGCAACGTAACCTGATGCCTTTCTCCATGATATCATGGATAAACACCTGGTCCTTGTTTGTTTTTTGATAATATACTACCCTCTATGGTGGTTTGAGAATGGCATTCATTAGTCCAATGTCTCCCTCTATGGCATCCTGGGCAAATACCCTGTATTCTACTCCTTTGATACCTAGTTTTGTTAAACCCTCCTCTTATGGGGCAATTCCTTTTAAAATGTCCTGTTTGTTCACAATTGTAGCATGTTCTTGTCCTGGCATCTAAAGCCTATTTTACTGCAGCTGCCACGACTTGCCCTTGTTCTAAAGCCTGTTTTACTGCAGCTGCCATGACTTGCTCTTGTTCATTAATGTCTCTACATAATTTAATATATGGGAATTGGAGCATTTTAGAAAAATCAGACATCAGTGTGTCTTGTAAAGTCTCAGTAGAGAAACTCTACTTTGGCCCATTTGCTTACCTATTGTTAATTTGCCCAGAATGTCAGGAAGCTCTTTGTCTCAGGTCACACCTTTGTGAAGCCTGAAGCACACAGTTTTCAAATGGAAATGAATGGGCATCACCAGTGGGTATTTGCTAAATTGCTTTGGAAAGGGATGTGTCTGAATCAGCCTCTTTCATCTGTGTGAGGCTGTGGCTTACATTCTCATCACCTGATGGATCATTCCGTGTGTGAATCCATAACCAAAATGGCCAAAAGAGCAGTCCCTGTGCATGAAGTCTCTCACCTTCCTCTGTAAGGCTCCTGACCTCCATCAAGTGAGAATAGGGATTTTTTGTGTCAAATGAGTTCTTCAAAGCCCTGGAGAGTCTAGCACATAGGTTCTTGGGTTTTCTCATGACTCCAGTTCACATAAAAATATCTATACCTGACAGTCAGTAGGCCTCAAATTGGAGAAGCCTAGGCGTATTAAGGGCAGGCCTATTTGATCACACCTGGTTCACAGGAAGGGTGTCCAGGCCACCATGACTTTAGGCAATGAGGGGCAAGGGAGCTTATTTTGAACACTCTCTTGGACTTCGCCGCTCATGGAAACCTCCAGACAGAGCTTAGAATGAGAGTGAATATATGGAAGAAGATGAGGGCCATGTGGGAGTGTTTTGATTTTAATTGTCATCATTTGTGTGGTAGTTGGAAGATATGACTGGGTACACCTGGGCTGAAATCTGGTGTGATTCCCCTTAGAGACTGGGTTCTGGAACTGACCTTAGAGAAGTATTATCATGAAATGTGTTGGGATTTTAGTTGGCCACGCATGAGAGTCGCCCTTGGAAACCGAGATCTAGGCCCAGGTTTGCTTTCCACAGAGCACTGGGAATCTCAGCCAGGATATCACATGGTTTTATTCTGAAAGACATGGCAGCCATAGATGAGAGTCAAAACACACATGGACCTCACATTGTAGACAGCAATAGGCCTGGGTTCATGTGACCTTTTGTCCACTCTTTGGGAAGCCTTGCCTCAGAGATTTCACCAGAGCTTTCATTCAAATGAGCTTCCTCACCATTGAATGATACCTGAATGAATTTAAACCACAATGCCTCCAACATCAATCTTGAAAAATGGCTAGATAAATACCATGAAATTTTTGAAATTCCCATGACCATGAAAATGGTGTAAGAACAGAGATGCCAGTAAGTTGGGGCCTGATGAGAAGTGGGCCTAGAGAAGTTGTGTGCAGGTGTGTGAGAAAATATCTGTGGTGGGGCCATGTGGATCTGCCATTGGCTTCCAAATGGCTTGTAACTGACATGGTGCAGCCAGCATACCCTTCTATGTAAAGGCATCTTTTAATATGCAGAGTTTTCAGGGCAATGTTCAGAATCAAATTGCTATGGTCAAGGATGCAAGCTATGTGGGATTGAAGCCTGGGTGGTACATTATCCTGCAGACCCTGAAACACCGCACGTGACAGAACTCCCTTTAGCACTGTGTCCCAGTTGAATTCCTTGTATTGTGTGAAGCAAATACCAAGCTCGCATTGCAGCAGCAAGAAACACCACGACAAGTGGAGGATGACCGAATGGCTTTAGAGTCCACACGGAAAGAGTTAGCCCCCAGTCCCCACAGTTTACCTACAAAGAGGGAATTCAGCACTGCTGCCTCATGTTCATTAGAAAATAAGAAACCATGTCCTCCAGGTCACTTAGATACATACCCAGCTTTGATGGTCTCTCTACAAAGGAAGCTAAAGCTCCTGACAACAACAAATATTTCAAGTGCCCAAACTCAGAGGCAGTTTCTCAAGAAGTCTTTAGTCCAGCAGAGCTCCAATTTTGTCGAATATTTACCTGTTCCTAACTTTTGGAAACTCCTCTACCACCTTCAAGGTTGTGAACTCTTGAGCATATTTCATTCCAGATATGTATTCACAGTTTTTCTAACTCTTTTCCTCTAATTGTGTTTTACTTGGGGCGAAGGTAATGTCAAGGCATTATTCTGGATGAGAGTGGGAAGATTTTTGTGTAGCACATATTTACATACACATTGGATTTATTTTCCTATTTTCCATTCAAAATACTGAATCCCTGAAACTAACCCATACAGTACTAGACTCTGACTAATAATTCTAATATGATGGAGAAAAATAACCCAAAAAGAATAGAAATACAAGCAGTTCAGACAAGGCATAGTGTATAGTTGGACTTGCCTTTTGCATTATACAGGGTAGGAGTTATAAATCTAGTCAATTTTTTGTTGAAATAGTTCTCCATGTGTTTTTTTTTATTGGTTGTTCAAAATATTACAAAACTCTTGACATCTTGTATTACATATATTAGATTCAAGTGGATTATGAACTCACATTTTTACTCCAAATACAGATTGCAGAATCACATCGGTTGCACATCCACATTTTTACATAATGCCCTATTAGTATCTGTTGTATTCTGCTACCTTTCCTAGCCTCTACTATCCCCCCTCCCCTCCCCTCCCCTCCCATATTCTCTCTCTACTCCATCTTCTGTAATTCATTTTCCTACTTGTTTATTTTCCCCTTCCACTCACAACTTCTTATATATAATTTTGTAAAACATTGAGGGTCTCCCTCCATTTCCATGCAATTTCCCTTTTCTCTCCCTTTCCCTCCCACCTCATGTCTCTTATTAATGTTGACCTTTTCTTCCTGCTATTCCTTCCTGCTCTGTTCTTAGTTGCTCTCATTATATCAAAGAAGACATTTGGAATTTGTTTTTTTTATGGATTGTCTAGCTTCACTAAGCATAATCTACTCTAATACCATCCATTTCCCTGCAAATCCCATGATTTTGTCATTTTTTAGTGCTGCGTAATACTCCATGGTGTATAAATGCCACATTTTTAAAATTATTTTGAAAACCTATATTCCAATAAAATAGAAGAGAGTGAAGACATCGATAAATTTTTTAAATCCTATGATTTGCCCAGACTGAGTCTGGAGGATACACACAATTTGAACAGACCAATATCAATGGATCAGATTGAAGAAGCAATCAAAAGACTACCAACCAAGAAAAGCCCAGGACCAGATGGGTATACAGCGGAGTTTTACAAAACCTTTAAAGAAGAATTAATACCAATACTTTTCAATTTATTTCAGGAAGTGGAAAAAGAGGGAGCTTTGCCAAATTCATTCTATGAGGCCAACATCACCCTGATTCCGAAACCAGACAATGACACCTCAAAGAAAGAAAACTACAGACCAATATCTCTGATAAAACTACATGCAAAAATCCTCAATAAAATTCTGGCGAATCGGACAAAAAGGCACATCAAAAAAATTGTGCACCATGATCAAGTAGGATTAATCCCTGGGATGCAAGGATGGTTCAATATATGGAAATCAATAAATGTTATTCACCACATAAATAGACTTAAAATAGGAACCATATGATCATCTCAATAGATGCAGAAAAAGCATTCAACAAAGTACAGCATTCCTTTATATTCAAAACATTAGAAAAACTAGGGATAACAGGAACTTTCCTCGAAATGTGAAAGCTATCTATGCTAAGCCTCAGTCTAGCATCATTCTGAGTGGAGAAAAATTGAAGGCATTCCCTCTAAAATCAGGAACAAGACAGGGATGCCCTCTATCACCACTTCTATTCAATATAGTTCTCAAAACACTGGCCAGAGCAATTAGAAAGATGAAAGAAATTAAAGGCATAAAAATAGGAAAAGAAGAACTTAAATTATCACTGTTTGTGGATGACATGATTCTATACCTAGAAGACCCAAAAGGGTCTACAAAAAAACTACTAGAACTAATAAATGAATTCAGCAAAGTGGAAGGATAAAAAATCAACATGCACAAATCAAAGGCATTTTTGTATATCAGTAACAAAACTTCTGAATCGGAAATGAGGAAAAACACTCCATTCACAATATTTTCAAAAAAAAATAAAATACTTGGGAATCAACCTAACAAAAGAGGTGAAAGACTTATACAATGAAAACTACAGAACCATAAAGAGAGAAATAGAAGAAGATCCATGTGTTTTTAAAGGTAACAAATAGGTGAATTCCTCTCTGCCTTTCTCTGTAGCCAATTCAGCACATGTAATTTCATATGCACATATAGAATCCTACCTGTTATCACATGTACATTCTCGTGAGGTGGCTGACTTGGCAGATACAAATTGGGAGAAGAGATCACTCCTCCTAAACAAAGTTAGAACTGAAAATTCAACCTATGGGTGAGCTTCTTAGATGAACAACATGATAAATAAAATCATATTCAGTATAATGAATATTTTTGGATCAGTGGATGATATACATTTCATGAAGAATTTCGATTGGCATATATGTTGCTACTTTTTAATGTGTGTGTATGTGTGTGTGTGTATATATATATATATATATATATATATATATATATATATATACTCTCCAAATTTTTCAAAATATGAAATATATGTGTCTTATTGTACACTCCCTAAATTCATTCATATTCATGTATGTGGATTTATAATTAAATTTTCAAAAGATTATTCTCAGAAATATTCATCCACCTGAAATACATATTTGTTTCCTAGAACTGAAAACTAACTTCAGTGAATGGTGCAAACGAATCCTAATATTTCTACAGTAACTGACCCAGTGTCACATCAATGCAAGTAGATTATTATGGAACATAATATGTATTTTGATGTTCATTTTTAGTCAACACTGGTACATTACTATTTCTTCAGTTTATGCCCATCATAAGATATATATTTCATACACAAGTTAGCAAATTTATAGGTATTTGTTTCACTTTCAATAACTTCCTTCTTCAGAACACATGTATCCCTCCATGTTTCTTGATAAGACTTTTCATGAGACTTCTTTCTAAACACATTATTTTTGTTTCCATAATCACTTTTGAAGCAAACCTCACAAACTCGTCATGATAAAATATAACCCTAATATTACCATTAGAAGTATAACTGGTTGGAATGAATGATTGTATATCAATATAAGATTTCCTGTATATTTTCAGATATCAATTCAATCCGTTATTTAACGTTTACCAATTATATTATTTACTCTCAGTATGGTCTATTCTTGCATTATCTCTATATTCATAGAGTGATGGTACACCTCTTTGTACTCCCAATACTCATTTATACGTCTCCAAAATATTGCTCCCAGAAATGGTGGAAGAATTACTCATGTCACCTGACCTACATATACATTTTATCACAGTAATATTCTGGAAAATAAAGCAAAGGTCACACTTATAATTGTACCAAAGCCTAAATTTAAAGTGAGCATGGATTTCTGAAAACATCCATGACCAGGTTGCCTAATGCTCTCAAATGTCAATGTAATTGTTGACTACATATTTGTTTCTTTCTAAGATTATATATTCAAACTCAACCCTGTTGAAAATGTCTAATCCTATCACTCACTTTAAACTTTGCCTGATATCCTAATGTCTCTATTGATATCTCTTTTCCTTCATAATTTCCCAGTTCATCATTTTGACTGTGCATTTGTGCTGACATTTACATTCACTCTCTACCTGAAACCCAATTGCTAAACAACTTTTGGTCCAAATACTATACTCTCTCTTCTTTCTGAATCTACTGACTATCTCCCAAATCCTACTGACTATCCTTTTTAGAATGAATGTTCTCTTCAACATTCAATCATCCAAGGTACAAGGTCCGACGCCATTGTGTATTGATTCATTTGAGACATCTGTGCAGGACATAATTCAAAGCTAAGTCTCCCAATCAAGGGCCCAATCCCTTTCTGGGCTTCAAATCTTACTTAGATTTCTGTTTTCATACATATATTTGACCTCTATATTCTTATAAATATCGCTGGTTTTCAATACCATTATTCATCCAGCAAAATGATTCCTAACCCAAATCGAACATGTTATTAACCCAAACCATATACTGTTCCCACATTCTAACTTTATAGAAGAGCAGGGACAGTGTTTGTCTTACAATAAGAAATGTAGGGGATATAACACCTGCTGAAAACCTCAAAGTTCCATGCAGAAATAATCCCTGGAGAAGATGTAGGCAGCTATGAAGGACCAGAGAGTGCAAAAGTCTTCTTCCATGGAAAACAGCCTTGTCTGAATGAGGGGTTGTGTCGGAATCAGCCTCTCTGTTCCTAATGTACAGAAGATGGACAAATCCAGCCCTGTGTGGAGAGCTGTTCACGGGTGCCTATGGGTGATATACCATTCTAACTTGTGAAAGTGTCACGGGAAATAGGGGCAGCATCCATCTCATGGGACCCTTGGAAGCAACTGTTAGGACAAAGTGGTTGCAAAGGCAGTGAACTTATTCAGTTCCTGAAGGAAGTGACCTCAGCTCTATTCCTTGGTGATGGAACTCTCTGAACTTGCGATATAGGAAGCCAGGCACTCAGAGCCAGTCCCAGTCCCAGTACCAGTGGGCTCACTTGTTTGGATTTTCCAATGACAGAGACAGTCTTTTTTGGTATATACTGATGTGAGGATGGCGAAATGCCAGGAAAGCTTTGAAGACTGGCCTTTCCAGAGAAAGCAAGTAGTGGCTCACCGTGGGCTCAGGACATTTTCAGAGTTCGCCAAGGAGACCATATCTGAGACAGGACAGGCCATTTCAGAGGAACATAGTAAGGCTCACCAGTGAGAGTACACTCTGAATAGTCACAGACCTACTTGGGGAAAGGAGATGCATTTGTGGTTTTAGTTGTGTGTTTGTGGTTTTGTCTCATGTTCTGAGAAAATGTAGGAAAGGCGGTTTGTTTGGTTTGGAGTGAACTGTTTCTAGTAAGTCGTTTGACAAGGCAAGTGTTTCTATGTCTGTGTTTCCCAGTGTGTCTGTGGTTGTAGACATTAGAAAAGAGAATGCATCAATGGATGTGTCCTGTCTAGTAGAAAGCTTCCCAGCATCAATCTTGCCCAATATATAAATGGACTGTGGCTTGCCTTATCGAAGGGCAACACCTTCAAACTTCCTAAGTTCTTGTTTCCTTCCTGAATTCTGGCTACACTCCAGAATAGGCTCATGGTTTTCTGTCCAAGATATTTACCACCTCCAAGCTCTGTGATATGGGCATGTACTGGATAGCTGAAGGGAATGGCGAGCATCTCAGAAAACTCAGATATCAGTGTGACCAGTAAAGTTTCAGTGGAGAAACTCTGCTTTGGGGCTTTTGCTTGCCTATTGTTCTTTTGCCCTGAATGTCAGGAAGGACTTTGCCTCAGGCCACCCCTTTGTGAAACCTGAAGTAACCAGTTTTCAAATGGATATAAATGGGCATTACCTGTGGCTCTTTACTTAACTGCTTTGGAAAGGGATGTGTCTGAATCAGTCTCTTGGCCCTGTGTGAGTCTATGGCTTAGATTCCCTACACCTGATGGATGTAAAGAAAAATCCCATGTGTGCATACAAAATCAAAATGGCAAAAATTACAGTCATTGTAGATGAAGTCTCTCGCCTTTCTCTGTAAGGTTTCTGACCTCCATCAAGTGAGAATAAGGATCCTTTGGGTCAAATGAATTCTTCAAAGCCATGGAGAGGCTAGCCCATAGGTGCTTCTGTTTTCTCTTGACTAAAGTTCACATAAATAATCTAAATGCCACAGTTAAAAGGCCTAAAATTGAAGAAGTTGAAAAGTATTAATGGCAGACCTATTTGATCACTCCTGGTTTATGGTAAGGGTGTCCAGGCCACCCTGACTTTAGGCAAATGAGGGTTAAGGGAGCTTATTTTGGACACTGTCTTGGGCTGCATCCCTTATGGAAAACTTCAGCCAAAGGATATGATGAGTGTCTATATGGAAGAAGATTAGGGCCGTGTGGAGTGTTTTGGTTTTAATTGTGGTCATTTGTGTGGTGGTTGGAAGAAATGACTGGGTCTACCTGTGCTTGAACTCTGGTGTGATTCCTCTTAGAGACTGAGTTCTAGAACTTACCTCAGAGAATTATTGCCATGAATTGTTTTGGGATTTTAGGAAGCCACGCAATGAAAGTCGCCCTTGGAAACTGAGATCTAGGCCCAGGGTGGCTTTCCACAAAGCACTGGGAATCTCAGCCAGGATATCACTTGATTGTATTCTGAAAGACATGGCAGCCATAGTTCAGTGTCAAAAAACACATGGACCTCATATTGTAGACCTCAATAGGACTGGATTCAAGTGACCTTTTGGCCACTATTTTGGAAGCCTTGCCTTTGAGAGTTCTCCAGAGCTTTCATTGAAATGTGCTTCTTCACCATTTAACGGTTCCTGAATATATTGAAACCCATAGTGCTTGCAACATCATCCTAGAAAAATGGCTAGAAAAATACCGTGAAATTTTTGAAATTCCCATGACCTGGTGGCACTGGAGAACCTTTGGATGTGCTGTTGCTGATCTTGAGTGTGCCAGACACTGCCTTGATTGACTGGGTTTCATGAAAGTGGTGTAGAACAGAGATGCCAGTAATTTGGAGCCTGCTGATTAGTGGGCCTAGAACAGTGGTGGGAAGGTTTGTGATAAAACATGTAGTGCGGCAATGTGGATCTGCCCTTGGCTTCCAAATGGTTGTTACTGACATGGTGCAGCCAGCAGACGCTTCTTTGTAAAGGCATCTTGTTATATTGAGTGGTTTCAGGGCAATGTTCAGAATCAGGTTGCTATGGTCAAGGGGGAAAGCAATGTGGGATAGAATCCTGGTTGGTGCATTATCCTGCAGACCCTGACCCACCACTCCCGACAGAAATCCCTCCAGCACTGTGTCCCAGTTGAACTCCATGTATTTTGTGAAGCAAATACCAAACTCCCAGTGCAGCAGCGAGAAACACCACAAAAATTGGAGGATGCCCAAATGGCTTCACAGTCCACACGGGGATACACTTAGCCCCCAGTGGCCACAGGTTACCTACAAAGAGAGAATTCAGCACTGCTGCCTCATTTTCATTGGAAAATAAGAAACAATTTCCTCCATGTCACATAGATGCAGACCCAGCATTGATGGTCTCAGTACAAAGGAAGCTAAAGCTCCTGACAACCACATATAGTTCAAGGGCCCAACCTCAGAGGCAGTTTCTCAAGAAGTCTTTAGGCCAGCAGAACTCCATGTTTGTGGAGTGTTTACCCTGTCCCTTTCTTTTCGAAAATCATCTACCACCTCGAATTTTTCAAAACTGTGAGCATATTCCATTCCAGATATGTATTCACTGATTTTCTAATTCTTCTCCTCTAATGGTGTTTTAGTTGGAGCGAAGGTACTGTCAAGGCATTTTTCTGTATGAGAGTGGGAGGATATTTGTGGAGCACACATTTACATACACATTGGATTCATTTTCCAATTTTTCTTTCGAAATACTGAATCCCCGACACTAACCCCTACCCTACTACACTTGACTACTAATACTAATAAGATGGAGAAAAATAACTCAAACAGAATAAAAATACAAGCATTTCAGAGGAGGCATGGTGTATAGTTGGACTTGCCTTTTGCATTATATATTGTGGGAGTTATAAATCTAGTCAACTTTTTGTTGAAGTCGTTCTCCATGTTTTTTTTAAAGTTAACCAATATGTGAATTCCTGTCTCCCCTCTCTGTAGCCTATTCACCACCTGTATTTTTATATGCAAACATAGAATCCTACCTGGGACCACACGTCCATTCATGTGAGGTGGCTGACTTGACAGATACAAATTGTAAGGGATCACTCCTCCTAAATGATGTTGGAACTGAAAATTCAAATTATGGGTGAGCTTCCTACTTGATCAATATTATTCATAAATCCATGTTCAGTTAAATAAATATTTTTGCATCTGTCAATGATATATATTTCATTTTGAATTTTGATTGGCATATATATTGCTATTTTTAATGTCTGTGTGTGTGTGTGTGTGTACACACACACACACACACACACACACACACACACATATATATATATAGATAGATAGATAGATAGACTCTCCAGATTATTCAAAATATGAAATATGTGTTTTATTTTACACTCACCAAATTCATTCATATTCATATATGTGAATTTATAATCAACTTTTCACAAGATTATTCTTAGAAATATTCATTTACCTGAAAAACGTATTTCTTTCCTAGTACCGAAAAGGAACTTCAGTGAATGGTGCACACAAATCCTAATATTTCTACAGTACCTGACCCAGTTTAACATCAATGCAAGTAGATTCCAATTGGACATGATGTGTATTTTGACGTTCATTTTTATTCAACACTGGTAGATTACTATTTCTTTAATTTATGCACATCATAGGATATGTATTTCATCCACAAGTTAGGAAATTTATAGGCATTTGATTCACTATCAATCACTTCCTGCTTCAGAGCACATGCATTCCTCCATGTTTCTTGACTGGTCTTTTCATGAGAAAAGGGATGGACAATGCAAGGTAAGGCAACTAACATAGCACCGAACACAGCGAAACAGTCCTATTTGGTTGCAACCGGATTTAGAGGGCATTGCTTCTATTGTAATCATTTAATCCCCTGAACTCCAAGTTTAGATTGTTTCAGAATTTTGTACCCAACATGTAAGGGAGGGACTCAGAAGTTCACAGTCTGCAGAAGTTCATTAAAAGCAGTTTTTGTTTCTGTTTTTTTTTTTTTTTTCTGTTCTGTGCAAGTTAACATTTCAAGGACACCTGGGAGGGGCCTAGCTTTTTTCTTCTCTTTTTTTTCTCCCTGCCAGCTTTTACCATGGAGCCCAGTTGGTAACTTCTTTAACTTAGAACTGTAGCCATCTCTGTCAAGCCCCAGCTCAAGGCCAGAGGCCTTGTTCACATATTGCCAGCATTGTGACTGACTCTTTCCAAACACATTATTTTCGATTTCCATAATCACTTTTGTAGCAAAAATAACATATCTTCATGATAAACCATAACCCTAATATTGATATTAGATGTATAAATGGTTGGAATAAATGATTGTATATCAATATAAGATTTCTTATATATTTTCAGATATCAATTCAATCCGTTATTTAATGTGGAACCAGTTATATTATTTATTCACTTATGGTCTATTCATGCATTATCTCTATATTCATTGACACAGTGTATACCTCTTTGTACCCCTATACCCATTTATATGTCTTCAAAAAATTGCTCCCAGAAATGGTGGAATAAACACTCATGTCACCAGATCTACATATACATATTATCACAGTAATATTCTGGACACAAATGCAAACGTCACACTTATGATTGTACCAAAACCTAAATGGAAAGTGAGCATGGATTACAAAAAACATCCATGTCAAGGTTGCCTAATGCTCTCAAATGTCAATCCTATTGGTGACTACATATTTGTTTCTTCCTAAGATTATATATTCTAACTCAACCCTGTTGAAAATGTCTAATCGTATCACACACTTTATACTTTGCCTGATTTCGTAATGTCTTTATTGATATCTGCTTTCCTACGTTCTTTTCCCATTTCATTATTGTGACTGTTCACATGTGCTGACATTTACATTCACTCTCTAACCGAACCCCTATTGCTAAAGAGATTTTGTTCCAAATCCTATACTCACTCTTCTTCCTAAACCTACCGACTATCTTCTTAATCCTACCGACTATCCCTTTTTGACTGGATTTTCTCTTCTACATTCAATCATCCAAGTAATGTTCGTGCAAGCATCGGAGGAAGAGACCACCAGGAGAGTGTCTCATGCCACAGCAAGAGGTTTATTGGGGGTCCAGCATGCTGTGGCTCAGAGCTCACAAGAATAGAGCAGAGAGCGCTGAGAACAGCTTAAGCAGAGCTTATATACTTTCCTTGAAAAGGGTAGGGACGGAAATTTATTGATGGGTCAGAGCGAGTGGGCGGTATGCGTGTAACCGGATGAGGGAATACATTCTGCAATTTCGAAGTTGGGGACAGCACAATCTGGGAACAAGGTTAGCAAACAGTTCTCAATATTTCAACAGTGTTTTGTTAAGCATACAAAAAAACAGGAAGTTCCAAGTTACTTTTTTATTAACCTTTCATTCCCCACTTCTTCTTCTGGCTAATTTTAATCATAATAGTGATCATTGGGGGGTGTCACATTCTATGTCTGCTAGTGGGGTATTACCATAAGTTTAACTTGTCCAATTTGAGCTTGGAAAAAAGAAATTACACGGTTGAGCAAACAGGGTTTTATAGTTAGCTATAATATGGAGATTATTATTGGACAGGCCAGGGGTGATAAAAGCGTAGATAAACAGGGGGACTGTGATAACCAAGACTCAAACCACCCTTTTGGGGCGTCTGTCTCTCATTGACACTCTTCAAGGAATCCTTTTATTTTACTCATAGGTTTTTTTACAACTTCATTATGGTCGGCATAAAAACAGCATTCTTACATCAATGCAGCACAAAGGCCCCCTTCTCTCATGAAGAGGAGGTCAAACCCTCGACTGTTGTGTAAAACAACTTCAGAGAGAGAGGTTAAAGATTCCTGAAAACTGTGATGGAGGTTTCTAATATCTTTAAGTTTTGGTCTATTGCTGCTTCTATTTGGGTCATTTGTTGTGTACCATGGACCAGGGCAGTGGTTCCTGTGACTACCCCTGCAGCAACTCCACTTCCTAATATGATAGGTAAAGTAAGAGATATATGTTCCCAGTGGAACTGGGTTGTATGCCCCCCTGTTTGAACTTCAAATGAACCTGGGTCATTATAGATCAATCTGGGAAACATCTTCACCATTTCACAATTAATCACATCTGTTGACCATTTCATTAAAACATAAACAATGTTTAAGTATATAGAATTATACTGTTGTAGGGGCAGTCAAGGCAAGGCACCTAAGATAGCACAGAAGACAGGGAAACAGTCCTATTTGGTTGCAACCGGATTCAGCAGGCATTGCTTCTGTTGTAATCAATTAATTCCCTGAACCCCAAGTTTAGGTAGTTTCAGAATTTTGTACCCAACATGAAAGGGAAGGGACTAAGAAGTTCACAGTCTGCAGAACTTCACAAAAAGAAGATTTTTCTGTTTTTTTCCTCTTTGGTGGGCAAGTTAAACTTTCAAGGACACCTGGGAGGGGGAGAGCTTTTTCTTCCTTTTCTTTTATCCCCCTGCAGCTGTTACCATGGAGCCCAGTTGGTAATTTTATATCTTAAAAATATAGCCATCTCTATGAAGCCCCAGCTCAAGGCCAGAGGCCTTTTTCACATATTGTGTGAAAAACTATTAAAGGGGTGTCAAGCTTAGGAGTGCTGATTTTTGCAGCCAGTAGCCAAGTAGAGCAGGGCAACAGAAAAACAGGAAGTTTATCTACACTGAACTCTTTTATAGGGACTCTTTTGCTGAAAATCCTAAAGTCATGGTGAAGACTTCTGGAGAAGTTCAGTTAAGATTTTTCTGTGGGCCTGGTACAGAGGGGGAAGACGGGGAAGGCGGAGGGTGAGAGCTGCTCCGTGGATCTGAGAATTAGGAAGGAGAGATATAAAAGAATAATGGGAAAGGGGTTTGGGATTTTCCTAGAAACAAAAACTTGAGCAGTATAACCGGTAGAGCAGAGGGGAAGACGGGAGTGACTATCCCGAAAAGCCTGTGAGGCACTTTAAATTCTTAGTAACCTGTTTTCAGTGATCACAAAGCAACTTTAAAGGTCATTTTCATTACATCTTCAATAGGGGTCTGAGGGATCTCCTAAGCTGGTTTGAGCTTTAGGTTAGCTGGTAAGAGGACCTGGTGCAACCCGGTGCGGGTACTGACAGAGGAAGAGAGGAGTGAGTGGGTGGATGGGTACCTCAGTACCTGCTAACTCAGCAAGGGGGCAATGCTCTGAGAACCAGCGAAGGTTTGGGTTTTGGATCTAGTAATTGGAGGGGAGAAATAAGGTTGCTGAGGTAGGACTGACAGCAGAGAGTCTGGAGCAGAAAGCTGAGGGTGAGGAACTATTGGAGAAGCATAGTTCAGGATGTGAGGGAAACAGGGAAAAGGCCTCCACATAGGGGAATTTCCTTTCACCCTTTTGAGCACTTGCAGAAGGTAAAAAGGTCACACAGAATTTGAGGATCTAGAGACTCCTCTTGGCGCCATCTGTTTTAGATGTCTAAGTAGTAATATGGCCAATGCTGTGTACTGAATTTGATGAGGATTTTACATTCCACCAGGCAGCCCCTGTATGCTCAAATCCCCATGACTTACAGAAGAAGTCATCTTTTCCCACACTCAGCCATGGCGGTTTGTGGCTTTGATAGTCTGCGGGGCAAACATACTAATATAGGCTAGCCAACCTGCATCTGGCTTCCCTGTCTATACAACCATAATGTTTGTTTCCATTATCTATGGTACGGAAATGATTTAATGGAATTTTAGTGGGATCCTCTTCATCAAGGATATCCTAATAGGAAAGACCTATATCCAGCTGACAAATGTCTGGGTGGAGAGATGGCCACCAGGTTCCTAAGGGGGCTGTATGCAAGATAGACCATACTTCTTGTCTTGTAGGATTTGTGATCAGCCATTGCTGCTGAACGGGCTAATGAGTGTTAGGTCTACTGGTGGCCAAGGGGAAAGTCTATAGCCTTATCTACGTGGCAAATACACAATTTGAACGGGTTACCAGTCTTTTCCAGTTTCCAGCCAGAGTCTGGACAGGTTGCAGGTTTGAGATGAGAGGCATGGATCCAGGAAGTGATTCCGTCTACTTTTACCGCTGTAGGTGTTATAAGTAGCACCTGGTATGGTCCTTTCCAGCGGAGTTCCAGGGATGACACCTGATGTCCTCTTATGTAGAGGAATTCTCTTACTTGATATCGATGTGGAGTCCCCTCGTCCCCAGGTTGGAAGGCAGTGGCCAGCTGTTTCCACAGGTATAGCTGAGTTCTTTCAAGAGATTTAAGTCTGTCAAGCAAGGGTGTGTGGAAGAGATACTTAGGTCTTAAGAGTTGGGGTTAGGTCCCTTACCAGAGGAGGGGCCTCATAGAGAATTTCATAGGGGGTGATGTTACACAAAGAAACAAACGGAGTATTTCTTTCATGAAACAGTGCATAAGGCAGGAGCATAGTCTAACCTTTTATGACGGTCTCTAAGCTTAATTTATTTAAGGTCTCTTTAATGCTTCTATTTATTTTTTCATGTGTCCTGAGCTTTGGGGTCTATAAGCACAATGTAACTTCCAATTAATCCCCAGGGTCCTGGCTAACCCCTGGTTTACCTGGCCCATGAACGCCGTTCAATTATCAGACCACATTACATTAGGCAGGCCCTGTCTTTGAAAAATATCTTTCAGGTTTCAGGATCTTCTTGACCACCATTTGTGCCGTTTTTTTTTTTTTTTTTTTTTTTTTTGTGGGAAAGGCTTCAATCCATCCTGAGAATGTATCTACAAAGACTAGGAGATATTTAAGTCCATATCTCGCTGGCTTAATTTAGGTAAAGTCCACTTCCCAGAATTGTCCTGGTCTGGTTCCTGTTACGTGCTTTCCTGCAGGAAGCTTGGAATGGTAAGCATTAACCAATTAACAGAACCGACAGGCTTTTGTTACCCATTCAGTTATTTCCATTCACTGTGAGTGAGTTAGTCTAAAACTCTGTTCTTGATCCTACAGGAATGGCTGCAGTTTCTTTGAACTAAGTTGATTGAGTTGATGTACATTTTTAACATAGTGTAGGGCTTTCTGAAATTGCAGGCTGGGCTCAGTGAAGTTGAGGTGTTCAGTGTTAGTGTTCTTAGATGTTATCAAAAGCTTGCTGGTGCTCAAAGGGTCCATTGGAATTGGGCATTCTCATTTAACATTGGGTATAAAGGAGCAGCTATGAACACAAACCCAGGTCCATAACCTGCAAAAGCCAGCAGTTCCAAGAAACTCTCTATGTTGTCTCCTGTTAAATGGGGGTGGTATCTGCACAACGTTTTGTTTCCTGGGGTCAGTGAGCCATCATTTACAGTGCCTAAGGAAATACCCCAGGAAGATTACTTCTTGCTGGCAAATTTGGGCCTTTTTGGCCAAAGCTCTATACCTGAGTTGAGCAAGCTCAGATAATAGTGCTTGGGTCACAGACTCAAAGTTTTCCTTGGTGTTGGCTGCCAGGAGCAGGACATCCACATATAGAATCAGGGTGACTTCGGGGTGTGTAGTTCTGAAGTTGTTGAGATCTCTGTGAAGGGCTTCATCAAAGAGAGTGGGGGAGATTTTGAACCCCTGTGGGAGTCTAGTCCAAGTTAGTTGACAAGACGTTCCTGTTTCTGGGTCTACCCACTCGAAAGTAAACAGCAACTGACTATCTTTATGCAGAGCCAAGCAAAAGAAAGCATCTTTTAAGTACAGAACCGTATACCATTTTCACTCAGCCACAGCAAAGTGTTTATTGGGGGTCCAGCATGCTGGGGCTCAGAGCTCACGTGAATAGAGCAAAGAGCCCTGAGAACAGCTTTAACAGAGCTTATATACTTTCCTTGGACAGGGCAGGGAGGGAAATTTATTTATGGGTCAGGGCGAGTGTGCAGTTTGCATGCAACTGGGTGAGGGAGTACATTCTGCAGTTTGGCAGTTGGGGATAGCACATTCTGGGAACCAAAATAGCAAACAGTTCTCAAGATTTCAACAGTGTTTTGTTAAGCATAAAGAAAAACAGGAAGTGACAAGTGACTATTTTATTAACCTTTCACCAAAGCAAATGGAAAGTGAGCATGGATTATTAAAAACAACCATGCCCAGGTTGCCTAATGCTCTAAAATATCAATCCTATTGATGACTACATATGTCTTTCTACCTAAGATTATATATTCATCCTCAACCATGTTGAAAATGTCTAACCCTATCACTCACATTATACTTTGCCTGTTTTCCTAATGTCTCTATTGATATCTGCTTTCCAACATATTTTTCCCAGTTCATCATTGTGACTGACTCTTCGTATGTGCTCATATTTACGTTCACTCTCTACCCGAAACCCTATTGCTAATGAACGTTTTGTCCAAATCCTATACTCACTCTTTTTTCAAAACCTACTGACTACCTTCCTAATCCTGCCGACTATTCCTTTTTGACTGGATGTTCTCTAAGACATTTATTCATCCAAGGTACAAGGTACTCTGCCATTGCATATCGATTTATCTGAGACATCTGTGTAGAACATAATTCAAAGCTAAGTATCGCACTAAAGGGCCCAATTCCCTTCTGGGCTTCAAATCGTACCTAGATTTCAGGTTTTATACTTATATTTCACCTATATATTCTTGTGAATATCGCAGGTTCCTAATACCATTATTTATCCCACAGAATGTTTCCTAACCCAAATAAAATATATTATTAACCCTAACCATACACTGTTCCCTCAATCTAACTTTACAAAAGAGCAGGGACAGAGTAGGTCTTACAATACAGGAATGTAGGGAATCTTCCACCTGCTGAGAACCTCAAAGGTTGATGCAGAAATGATCCCTGGAGAAGATGTAGGCAGCTATGAAGGACCTGAGAGAGCAAAAGTCATCTTCCATGGCAAACAAGCTGGTCAGGATGAAGGTATGTGTCTGAATCAGCCTCTCTCCTATTGATATAAAAAAGATGGACCAAAACAACCCTGTGTGGAGAGCTTCTCCTGGGTGTCTATGGTTGATATACCATTCTAACTTCTGAAAGTTTCACAGGAAGTAGGGGCAGCCTCCATCTCAAGGGACCTTTGGAAGCAACTGTAAGGACAAAGTGGTTGCCAAGGCAGTGACCTCATTCCCTTCCTTTAGGAATTGACCTACCTCACTTCTTTGGTGATGAAACTCTCTGAACTTGAGATCCAGGAAGCCAGGCATCCAGAGCCAGGCCCAGTCCCATTCCCAGTGGGCTCACTTGTTTGGATTTACCAAGGAGAGAGTCTGTCTCTCTTGGTACCTAATGGTTTAAGGATGACCAAATGCAAGTAGAGCTCTGAAGACGGGCCTTTCTGAGAAAGCAGGTAGTGGTCAGCACAGGCTCCATACAACTTCACAGAGATGGACAAAGAGACCAGATCTGAGACAGGACAGGCCATTTCGGGGGAACATACTATGGCCCACAAGTCAGAGGACACTCTGGATACTCACAGACTTACTTGGGGAAAGAGGTGCCTTTTTGAGAGTGGGTGTGAGTTTGTGGTTTTGTCTCATGTTCTGAGAATAGGTAGGAAAGGCGGTTTGTTTGGTTTAGAGTGGACTGTTTCTAGAAAGTCCTTTGACAAGGTGAGTGTTTCTGTGTCTGTGTATCCCACTGTGTTCTTGGTTGTACACATTAGAAAAAGGAATGCATCAATAGATGTATCCTGACTAGTAGAAAGCTTTCCAGCATTCATCCTGCCCATTTTAAAAAAGGACTGCTGGTTGCCTTTTCGATGGGCAACACCTACTAACTTTCTAAGTTCCTGTTTTCTTTCTGAATTCTGGCCACTCTCCAGAATAGGCTCATGGTTTTTTGTCCAAGATATATATACCACCTCCAAGCTCTGTGACATGGCCATGTACTGGATTGTTGAAGGGAATGACAAGCATCTCAGAAAACTCAGATATCATTGTGACTAGTATAGTCTCAGTGGAGAAATCCTGCATTGGGATTTGCTTACTTATTGTTATGTTGCTCTGAAGTCAGGAAGGTCTCTGCCTCAGGCCACCCCTTTGTGAATCTTGAGGAAAACAGTTTTCAAATGGAAATGAATGGGCATCGCCTGTGGCTCTTTGCTTAATTGCTTTGGAAAAGGATGTTCTGAATCAGCCTCGTGGCCCTGTGTGTGGCTGTGGCTTAGATTAGCAGCGCCTGATGGATATAAAGAAAGATCCAATGTGTGCATCCAAAACCAAAATGGCAAAAAGATCAGTGATAGTGGATGAAGTCTCTCGCCTTCCTCTGTAAGGTTCCTGACCTCCACCAAGTGACAATAGGTATCCTTTGGGTCAAATGAGTTTTTCCAAGCCTTGCAAATTTACTTTGGTTTCCTAATGACTCCAAATCACATAAAGAATCTATACCTGACAGTCAGTAGGCCTCAAATTGGAGAAGCAGAGCAGTATTACAGGAAGAACTATGTGATCAATCCTGGTTCACAGGAAGGGTGTTCAGGCCACCCTGAGGTTAGGCAAATGAGTTGCAAGGGAGCTTATTTTGGACACTCTCGTGGGCTGCGCCATTCATGGAAGCCTCTAGCCAAAGGTTATCATGAGTGTATGTATGTAAGAAGATGAGTGCCATGTGGGAGTGTTTTGGATTTAATTGTGGTCATATGTGTGGTGGTTGGAAGAATGACTGGGTCCACCTGGGCTTGAACACTGGTGTGATTCCTCTCAGAGACTGAGTTCTGTAACTGACCTCAGAGATGTAATTGCTTTGGAAAGGGATGTGTCTTAATCAGGCTCTTGGCCCTGTTTGAGGCTGTGGCTTAGATTATCAGCAACAGACGGATCTAAGAAAAGATCCCATGTGTGCATCCAAAACCAAAATGGCCAAAAGAGCAGTCATTGTGGATGAAGTCTCTCGCCTTCCACTGTAAGGTTCTGAAAGAATAAAACAAATTGAAATTGAAACGTAAACAACCAGGTTTTGTAAAGTTTCCAAGCTGCACTCAGAACCTAAAATTCCTGTGGCAGTTAAGACAATTCCTGAAACTGCCCATTAGATGTGTGTTGAAATCTTCCCTGAACACCTAGTTACTTAACAACCCTTTCCCAGAAACCGTGCAGCTCACCACGTATACATCTCAGGGCTTCAACCAATAAATTTAAACGTATACCCCTTCTCAGGGCTGACCAATCACTCCCTGCCTGACCTTTTCCCGCCAATGAATGTGCTAATCATGTTTAAGAGTCGTTATTTGATTTTCCCGTGGTACATGATGATTTCCTAAAGGAGGCAATGATGTATGTAAATCCCTGCTCTCTCTAAAGAATGTATATATACTCTGCTCAAGTTGTTCTCGGGGCTCTTTGATTTTTGGTCCTCTGAAGTGAGCTCTGAGCCCCAGCATGCTGGACCCCCAATAAACCCTTTGCTGATGCATGAGAAAACCTCTTTGTTGTCTTTTCCTGTGACGTTCGCCGCACCTATTTATCTGGAGGCCCCAGGTGAGATATCCGGCAGCGGTGGACGAAAGACCTCAAGGGACTCCTCTCGGGGTTAGTAAGGAGCCTATTTCTGGTTTCGGATTTCAAGTCAGGGCATGGCAAAGTGGCTGTTGGTGAAGAGCATTAGCTCTCTCCTATGGTGTGACAGACCTGTCACAGAGCCCAAGGTCACGTTTCTGGGGGACACTCCGGAAGACTAGGGAAATCAAAGAATAGTAGTTTCCTCATCCCAGTTACATTTTGCTTCAGGATTCGGTTTGCCAGCCTATCAGGTTTTGCCGGCTACTCAGTTTGGTTCATTGTCCCTAACTCATGTTGAGTTTACTGTCTGTCTTTATTGCCTAACACATTAAGATTTACCAGTTACTCAGTTCTAATCTTTTTCTTGGAGTCATGTTAAACATTTACTGTTTGTCTTTTTCTGTGTTGCGTTTGTGTCTTCACTGTCCCTGTTTGAGTAATTCCCATTATGGGACAAAGCACATCCTCTTCTCTGTCTCCGACCCTTGATCATTGGACTGATGTCCGCTCAAGGGCCCAGAATCTTTATTTTCCAGTAAAACGCTGTACCTGGCAGACTCTCTGTGCTTCAGAATGGCCCATCCTCGAAGTTGGATGGCCCCCAGAAGGATCCTTCCACTTTCCTCTAATCCGAAAAGTCAGAGATATTGTCTTTCAGCTTTGGCCACTTGGCCACCCAGATAAAGAGCCATATACCCCTTCCCCCATGATCCTATCATTCAAACCATCCACTCCTCCCCCTCTTCCTTCCATTCTCCCTGAGTCACAAGACTGGACACTCCTCCCCCTCCTTATCATCTACTCTCCCTCCCCAACCCCCAACACAGTTCCTGATGATCCTCCAACCGCTGACTCAGCCTCTCCACTGCTATAGGCAATTGGGCCACACCCAAGCCCTCCAGGGGACTTCTCGGCAGCAGCAGCAACCCCTCCTCCCCTGGAGGAAGCTGGGCAACCTAAAGGAACCCACCGGAGGTGGATAATAGAAAACTCAGAAGCCCCTGTGATACTCTCTTTCCGTCCCTATGGGCCCATGAACCGACCCAACTGGTACCCCAACACCTTTGAAGGTAAGAAGTATCTGTCCACTTATCGCCAGGCTCTAATAGCGGGTCTCCGAGTGGCCGCCAGAGGGCTGACCAATTTGGCCAAAGTAAGAGAGATTATCCAAGGGCCTAATGAGTCTCCCTCTATGTTTCTGGAGAGAATTATGGAAGAATATAGGAAATATACTCCTTTTGATCCTCAGGCAGAGGACCAAAATGCATCTGTTACAATGGCCTGTATTGAGCAGGCTGCCCAAGATATTAAGAGAAAGTTACAATGTCTAGATGGATTACAAGATACGACCTTAAGAGATTTAGTCAGAGAAGCTGAGAAAGTATATTATAAGAGAGAAACTGAGGAGGAGAGGGGACAGAGGATAGAGAAGGAAAGGGAACAAAAGGGGGATGAAAGGAGCAAAAGGCAGACTAAAACATTGGCTAAGGTTTTGTTCACAGCAGCAAATATGCCAGAAGTTAAAAAGCTTGGAGTCAGGAAGGGATACTTGGGCCCATGCCAAAGGCTGCCCCTGGCCTCAGATCAATGTGCCTACTGTAAAGAAAAAGGACACTGAGCCAAAGAGTGCACCCAAAAGAAGCAACCACGCCAGCATGCCATGCTGACTCTAGAAGAGGACTAGGAATGTTGGGGCTCGGATCTTCTCCCCGAGATCAGGGTAACATTTGAAGTGGAGGGGACTCCAGTGAACTTTGGAGAGGATACACGAGCAGTATTCTCAGCCCTTAAGACCCCACTGGGCTCCTATCAAATAAATGGTCCCTAGTTCAAGGGGATAATGGCAGTACATATCGGGCTTGGACAACTAAGAGGATTATGGATGTAGGAAAAGGAAAAGTCCAACACTCTTTCCTAGTAATCCCAGAGTGCCCAGCCCCATTGATGCACAGGGATCTGCTTACCAAACTCGGGGCTAGAATAACTTTTAACCCTGATGTTCCCGAAGTGGATGTTCTAAAGCCTTCAGTGAAACCTCCCATAGTCACAGCACTGACTATGTCCGTTGAAGATGAACATCAACTCTTCGCGCTCCCTAGGACTGATCAAAGAGGCAAACTACCACAGAAATGGATAAAAGATTATCCAAATGCCTGGGCAGAAACTGCTGGGTTAGGTCTAGCAATAAAACTACCTCCAATAGAACTAGAATTAAAAGCCTCTGCCTCTCCAATCAGTGTTAAACAATATCCTCTAAGCAAAGAAGCTAAAGATGGGATAAGTCCCCATATTCAGAAATAATTGGCCCTTGGGGTCCTAAGGCCCTGTCAATCACCCTGGAATACCACCCTGCTACCAGTAAGAAAGGCAGGAACTAGGGACTACTGTCCTGTTCAAGACCTAAGAGAGATAAACAACAGAGTGCAGGACATTCACCCAACAATACCCAATCCATATAATTTGCTTAGCACTCTGAATCTGGAGCGGGAATGGTACACTGTGCTGAACTTAAAAGATGCTTACTTCTTCTTGCCCCTACATAAGGACAATCAGTTTCTGTTTGCTTTCGAGTGGATAGACCCAGAAACTTTAACATATGGCCAACTAACCTGTACTAGACTCTCACAGGGGTTCAAAAACTCCCCCACTCTCTTTGATGAAGCCCTCCACAGGCCTCAGAACTGCACACCCCGAAGTCACCCTACTCCAATATGTGGATGATCTGCTACTGGCAGCCAACACCAAGAAGAACTATGAGTCTGGGACCCAAGCACTATTATCCGAGCTTGTTCGGCTTGGATATAGGGCTTCTGCAAAAAGGACCAAATTTGTCAGCAAGAAGTAATCTTCCAGGGTTATTCTCTTAGGGGTGGCAAAAGATGGCTCAGTGAGCCCATAAAACAAACCGTTGTGCAGATACCGCCCACATCTAATAAGAGACTATTCAGAGAGTTTCTTGGGACTGCCGGCTTTTGCAGGTTATGGATTCCTGGGTTCGCATCTCTGGCTGCACCTTTATACCCGCTTATAAATGGGGATGCCCATTTCAAATGGACCCCTGAGCACCAAAAAGCTTTTGATAATGTCAAAAAAAGGCACTGCTATCTGCTCCAGCTTTAGCACTCTCAGAAGTAGAAAAACCCTTCACTCTCTACATCGAGAAAATGAAAGGAATAGAACTGGGAGTGTTCACACAGACTTTGGGACCTTGAAAAAGGCCGGTAGCATTCTTATCAAAAAAATTGGACCCAGTGGCTAGCGGGTGGCCAAATTGCTTAAGAGCGATAGCAGCGGCAGCCCTTCTAAAAAAAGATGTTCATAAATGAACGTTGGGACAGAAGCTAACCATTATAGCCTCCCATGCCCTGGAGAGCATCATCTGTCAGCCTCCAGAGAGGTGGCTATCAAACTCCAGAATAAACCACTACCAGAGCCTCTGGATTAGCAAAGACAGAATAACTCTGGGACCCCCTGCTCCACTCAACCTGGGTACACTGCTGCCAGAAGAATCATCAGATCCCATCACTCATGAGTGTCAACACATACTGGCAGAAGAAACCAGTATAGGATGAGACTTGAAAGATCCAGCCACTGCCTCACCCAGAAGTCGTATGGTTTACAGACGAGAGCAGCTTCCTCCAAGATGGTAAGCGGAGGGCTGGAGCAGCAATAGTTAGCAAAACTAATGTCATCTGATCCTCTGGTCTCCCAGAAAAGACATCAATCCAAAAGGCAGAACTGATTGCCCTTCCGAAAGCATTGGAACTAGCAACAGGCAAAAGGGCCACCATATACACTGATAGCCGCTATCCATTTGCCAATGCTAATGTGCACAGGGCTATTTACCAGCAAAGGGGGCTATTAACCTCTGCTGGGAAAGAAATAAAGAACAAAGATGAGATCCTCCACCTTCTCTCAGCAGTGCAGAGCACTAAGGAACTAGGTATAGTGCACTGTCCAGGGCACCAGAAGGGAAACGACCCCATGGCAGTTGGAAACAGAAGGGCAGATGAGGAAGCTTAATTGGCAGCCCTAAACGTAGTGACTCTGGTAACTTTTTCCACACCGGGGGGAACAACAATCAGGAGATTTGGCCGCACTGGAACATTCAGGCAACTTATCATCTGAGGAGACAGATACAGGACTCTGGGACCCTTCAGAGCCAAGTTTACTATTTCAAAAAGCCCACCTTTATGTCAAAGACGTACACCAACTCACCCACTTAGGCTGAAAAAAGTTATAGGCACTTCTAAAGGACCGGAGAAAGGACTTATTATTGACTGACTCACAGAGGAAAGAAATAGCTGAGCAGGTGACTAGAGCTTGTCAAGTCTGCCAGTTAGTTAATCCTTACCCATCCAAGCTTCCTGCAGGAAAGCGCTTACGAGGAACCAGAACAGGACAATTCTGGGAAGTGGACTTTACTGAAATTAAGCCAGCAAGGTACGGACTTAAATATCTTCTAGTCTTTGTAGATACTTTTTCAATATGGTTTGAAGCCTTCCCCATGAAGAAACAAAAGGCTCAGAGGGTGGTCAAAAGATTCTATAAGACATTTTTCCAAGGTTCAGCCTGCCTAAGGTAATAGGGTCTGATAATGGACTGGCATTCGTGGCCCAGGTAAGTCAGGGATTCGCCAGGACCCTGGGGATTAATTGAAAGTTAAATTGTGCTTATAGACCCCAGAGCTCAGGATAGATAGAAAGGATGAATAGAAACATCAAAGAGACCTTAACGAAAAAAGCTTGGAGACCGGCATAAAAAATTGAACTCTGCTCCTACCTTAAGCACTGTTTCGTGCAAGAAAAACGCCCTCTGCCTCTTTGTGTAAACTCACCCCTTATGAAATTCTCTATGGTCCCCCTCCTCCAGTAAGGGACCTAACCCCAACTCTGAGACTTAATGATTCCTTTCACACACTCTTTCTTGACAGACTTAAAGCCCTTGAACAAACCCAGCACCCAGCGATACCTGTGGAAACAGTTGGCCACTGCTTATCAGCCTGGAGATGAGGGAACCCCACATCGATATCAAGTGGGAGACTTCATCTACATGAGATGGCATTAGGTGTCATCCCTGGAAGCCCGCTGGAAAGGACCATACCAGGTGCTGCTTATAACAACCACAGTGGTGAAAGTGGATGGGATCACTTCCTGGATCCATGCCTCCCATCTCAAGCCTGCGCCCTGTCCAGACTCTGGCTGGAAACTGGAACAGACTGGTAACCGTCTCAAGTTGTGTGTCTGTCATGTGGGTAGGGCTATGGATTCTTCCCCTGACCACCAGCAGTCCTAATCCCCATCAGCTTCTTCAGCAACAATGGCAAGTTATAAATCCTACTGGGCAAGTAGTGTGGTCTATTTCACATACAGCCACCATATGGACTTGGTGGCCATCTCTCCACCCGGATATTTGTCAGATTGCCATAGGCCTGTCTGACTGGGATCTCCCTGACATAGAGGACCCCCACAGAGATCCCACTCAACCCCAAACCAGGGCAACATAGACCACCTTACCCCATGAATTATGGATATCATCTTCCGCAGCTCAGGTGTAAACTAGCCAATCTTGATTTTTATGTGTGCCCAGCTGATTTCCAAAGTCGCAAACAGGCCCAAACCTGTACAGGACCCAGTGACTTTTATTGTAGATCTTGGGGTTGTGAACAAACGGGAGCTGCATGGTGGAACCCAAACTCCCCCGACAGTACGATTCAGGAAGAAAGAAATGACACCTTGATTGATCCCAAGAAATGTGCTGCTAGCCAAGTGGTGTCAAAAACTCACTGTGGAAAGAATAGTCTATGTTACCCCCTCATTTTAACTTTCAATTCCAAAGGAAGGGGCTACCTCGGAACCGCATGGCCTATGGGAAATACGTGGGGAATGCGATTCTATATATATGGCCCTCGTTATGACTTTGGTCACTGGTTCACCATCCGGCTGAAAAAGGAAGAAAATATCACAGCAATAGAACCCAATCCCCTCAACCAAGGAATTAAGCCTCCTAAACCTCCCATGGCTAGATCTACCAGAACCCCTCTACCATCTCATACTTCCCGGTTTCCGTCTTTGCCTACTTCCCCAGTCCAGAGTACAGCTGACTCCTCCCCCTGGGAACTAATTAAAGGAACCTTTATTGTACTGAACTCCAAACAGTCAGAACTCCTTGCATTTCAGCCCAGGTATTTGACATCTCTGTAAATTATTGTGTAATGGTGCAGATACTCCCCAGGGTGCTCTATTATGATGTAGAATCATTTGAAGATCTACTAGGGGGAGAAAGAACCCGATTTTGCGGGGAGCCAGTGTCCCTTACTCCTGCCATCCTATTGGGGATAGGAGCTGCTGTAGGAGTGGGTATGGGAACAGCTGCTACTATATGTGGGTCACAACAAATGGCCCGATTAGAAACAGCAATAGATAAAGACTTGAAGACGTTAGAGACCACCATCACAGCTTTGCAGGAATCCTTAACTTCTCTCTCTGAAGTTGTTTTAAAGAACAGGCGAGGATTACACCTCCTCTTCATGAGTGAGGGGGGCCTCTGTGCTGCACTGAGAGAAAAATGTTGTTTTTATGCTGACCATACTGGAGTTGTAAAAGAATCCATGAGTAAATTGAGAAAATGCCTTGAAGAGCACCAGAAAGATAGGGAGATTCAACTAGGGTGGTTTGAGTTATGGTTTACCCAGTCCCCCTGGTTAACTACACTCCTATCAGACTTAGCTGGACCCTTGATCATCCTTATGGTGTTGCTAACTGTAGGACCTTGTTTGCTTAACCACATAGTTTCCTTTCTCCAGGCTCAAATTGGGCAGGAAAAACTCATTATAATCAGACAGAAATATGGTCCACTGGCAGAAATAGAATGTGAGACCCCGCAATAATTATGATTTATTACGTTTAAGATTAAAAGTAGTAAGAAAAAGGAGTGGGAAATGAACGAATAAAAGAAATTGAAATTGAAACATAGAACCAGGTTTTTTAAAGTTTCCAAGCTGCACTCGGAACCTGAAATTCCTGTGGCAGTTAAGACAATTCCCGGAACTGCCAATTAGATGTGTGTTGAAATCTTCCCTGACCACCTAGTTACTTAACAACCCCTTTCCAGAAACCGTGCAGCTCACCACATATACATCTCAGCGATTCAACCAATCAGTTTAAACGTATACCCCTTTTCAGGGCTAACCAATCACCCCCTACCCGACCTCTTCCCGCCAATGAATGTACTAATCATGTTTTAGAGTTGTTATTTGATTTTCCCGTGCTATGTGTTGATTTCCTAAAAGAGGATATGATGTATGTAAAGTCCCTGCCCTCTCTAAAGAATGTATATAAACTCTGCTCAAGTTGTTCTTGGGGCTCTTTGTTCTTTGCTCCTCTGAAGTTAGCTCTGAGCCCCAGCATGCTGGACTCCCAATAAACCCTTTGCTGTGACATGAGACAGTCTCTTGATGATCTTTTCCTCTGACTTTTGACCGACCTTTTCACCTAAGAAGGACCTGAGAGAGCAAAAGTCAACTCCATGTCAACTTCCATGTCAAACAACCTGGTCAGAATGAAGGAATGTGTCTGAATCAGCCTCTCTCTTCTTAATGTAGATGAAATGGACCAAACCAGGCCTGTATACAGAGCTTTTCCTGGGTGCCTATGGTTGATATACCATTCTATCTTGTGAAAGTGTCACAGGAAGTAGGAGCAGCCTCCATCTCATGGGACCATTGGAAGCAACTGCTAGGACAAAGTGGTTTTCCAAGGCAGTGACCTCATTCAGTTGCTGAAGGAAGTGACCTACCACACTTCCTTGGTGATGGAACTCTCTGAACTTGGGACCAGGAAGCCAGCCACCAAGAGCAAGTCCCAGTCCTAGTCCCAGTGGTCTCAATTGTTTGGATTTACCAAGGACAGAATCAGTCTTTCTTGGTACCTACTTATGTGATGATGGCCAAATTCCAGGAGAGCTCTGAAGAGGGACTTTTCTGAGAAAGCACGTAGTGGCTCAACCATGGCTCCTGACAACTTCAAAGAGTTGGCAAAGAAGACCAGATCTGAGGCAAGACAGGCCATTTCAGGGGAACATAGTATGGCCCACCAGTCAGAGGACACTCAGGATAGTCACAGACATACTTGGGGAAAGGAGGTGCCATTGTGGGTGTCGGTGTGAGTTTGTGGTTTTATCTCATGTTCTGAGAATAGGTAGGAAAGGCAGTTTGTAGATTTGGACTGGAAAGTTTCTAGAAAGTTGTTTGACAACACGAGTGTTTCTATGTCTGTGTATCCCACTGTATCCGTGTTGTAGACATTTGAAAAGCAAATGCATCAATGGTTGTGTCCTGTCTAGTAGAAAGCTTCCCAGCATTCATCCTGCCCAATTTAAGAATGTAGAGCGGCTTGCCTTATGGATGGGGAACACCTACTATCTTCCTAAGTTCCTCTTTTCCTCCTGAATACTTGCCACTCTCCAGAGTAGCCTTATGGTTTGGTGTCCAAGATATGTACCACCTCCAAGCTCTGTGACATGGCCATGTACTGTATAGTTGAAGGGAATGGGAGCATCTCAGAAAACTCAGATATCAGTGTGACCAGTAAAGTCTCAGTGGAAAAACCCTGCTTTGGGCCATTTGCTTACTTATGTTTCTATTACCCTGAATGTCAGGAAGGTCTTTGCCTCAGGCCACCCCTTTGTGAAGCCTGAAAAAAACAGGTTTCAAATGGAAATGAATGGTCATTACCTGTGGCTCTTTGCTTAATTGCTTTGGAAAGGGATGAGTCTGAATCAGCCACTTGGCCCGGTGTGACAGCAGTGGCTTAGATTCTCAGCATCTGATGGACCTAAAGAAAGTTTCCAAGTGTGCATCCAAAACCAAAATGGCCAAAAGAGCAGTCATTGTGGATGAAGTCTCTCGCTTTCCTCTGTAAGCTTCCTGAGCTAAATCAAGTGAGAATAGGGATCTTTGGGTCAAGTCAGTTCTTCAAAGCCCTGCAGAGGCTAGCCGATAGGTGCTTGGGTTTTCTCATGAAACCAATTCACATAAAGAATCTATACCAGACAGTCATTAGCCCTCAAATTTGAGAAGCGGAGGAGATATAGAGCAGGCCTATTTGATCACTCTTGGTTCACTGGAAGGGTGTCCAGGCCACCCTGACTTTAGGCAAATGAGGGTCAAGGCTGCTTATTTTGAACAGTGTATTTGTCTGTGCCCTTCATGGAAACCTCCAGCCAGAGTTCATGATGAGTGTCTATGTGGAAGAAGATGAGGGCCATGTGGGAGTGATTTAGTTTTAATTGTGGTCATTTGTGTGGTGGTTGTAAGAGATGGCTGAATCCACCGGGGCTTGAACTCTGGTGTGATTCCTCTTAGAGACTGCGTTATGGAACTGACGTCAGAGAAGTATTGCCATGAATTGTGTTGGAATTTAACGAGGCCACGCATGAGAGTCGCCCTTGGAAACTGAGATCTAAGCCCAGAGTGGCTTTCTACAGCACACTGGGAATCTCAGCAGGATATCACATGATTTTATTCTGAAAAACTTGGCAGCCATAGTTGAGAGTCAAAACACACATGGACCTCACATTGTAGACCTCAATTGGCCTGGCTTCATGTGACCTTTTTTCCACTCTTTGGGAAGCCTTGCCTGTGAGAGTTCTCCAGAGTATTCCTTGAAATGTGCTTCCTCAAAATTTAATGGTTCCTTAATGAATTGAAACCCACAGTTTCTCCAACTTCATCTTAGGAAATGGCTAGATAAATACTCTGAAATTTTTGAAATTCCCATGACCACCTGCAACTGGAGAATATTTGGATGTCCTGTTGCTGATCATGAGTATACCAGAGAGTGCCTTGATTGACTGGGTTTCATGAAAATGGTTTAGAACAGAGATGCCAGTATGTTGGGGCCTGCTGAGTAGTGGGTCCAGAGCTGTTGTGTGCAGGTTTGTGATGAAACATCTGTGGTCGGGCCATGTGTATCTGCCATTGACTTCCAAATGAATTGTGGCTGACATGATGCAGACAGGAATCACTAATATGTCTGAAACCACTCCATTAAAGGCATCTTGTTATATGGAGATGTTTCAGGGCAATGTTCAGAATTCGGTTGCTATGGTCAAGGGGGTTAGCTATGTGGGATAGAAGCCTGGTTGGTGCATTCTTCTGCAGACCCTGACCCACCACAAGTGACAGGACTAACTCCAGCACTGTGTCCCAGTTGAACTCCTTGTATTTCTTTTTTTTAATTAATTTTTATTGTAGGTTGTACAAAACATTACATAGTTATTGATATATCATATTTCACACTTTGATTCAAGTGGGATATGAGCTCCCATTTTTACCCCATATAGAGATTGCAGAATCACAACAGTTGCAGAACCATTGTTTTACATATTGCCATTCTGGTGTCTGTTGTATTCTGCTGCCTTTCCTACCCTCTACTATTTCCCCCCCATCCCCTCCCCTCTTCTCTCTCTACCGCCTCTACTGTAATTCATTTCTCCCCCTTATATTTTTCCTCCTTTTTCCTCACTTCCTCTTCTATGTAATTTTTTTATACCCCTGAGGGTCTCCTTCCATTTACATGCAATTTCCCTTCTCTCTCCCTTTCCCTTTCACCTCTCATCCCTGTTTAATGTTAATCTTCTTCTCATGCTCTTTGTCCCTACTCTGTTCTTAGTTACTCTCCTTATATCAAAGAAGATATTTGGCATTTGTTTTTAAGGGATTGGCTAGCTTCACTTATCATAATCTGCACTAATGCCATCCATTTTTCTCCAAATTCTAAGATTTTGTCTTTTCTTAATGCAGAGTAATACTCCATTGTGTATAAATGCCACATTTTTTTATCCATTCGTCTATTGAAGGGCATCTAGGTTGGTTCCACAGTCTTGCTATTGTGAATTATGCTGCTATGAACATGGATGTAGCAGTGTCCCTATAGTGTGCTCTTTTTAGGTCTTTAGGGAATAGACCGAGTAGGGGAATAGCTGGATCAAATGGTGGTTCCATTCCGAGCTTTCCAAGAAATCTCCATACTGCTTTCCAAACTGGCCACACCAATTTGCAGTCCCACCAGCAATGTACAAGAGTACCCTTTTCCCCACATCCTCGCCAGCACTTGTTGCTGTTTGACTTCCTAATGGCTGCCAATCTTACTGGAGTGAGATGGTATCTTAGGGTGGTTTTGATTTGCATTTCTCTGACTGCTAGAGATGGTGAGCATTTTTTCATATACTTGTTGATTGATTGTATGTCCTCCTCTGAGAAGTGTCTGTTCAGGTCCTTGGCCCATTTGTTGATTGGGTTATTCGTTATCTCATTGTTTAATTTTTTTAGTTCTTTGTATATTCTGGATATTAGGGCTCTATCTGAAGTGTGAGGACTAAAGATTTGTTCCCAGGATATAGGCTCCCTATTTACCTCTCTTATTGTTTCTTTTGCTGAGAAAAAACTTTTTAGTTTGAGTACGTCCCATTTGTTGATTCTAGTTATTAACTGTTGTGCTATGGGTGTCCTATTGAGGAATTTGGAGCCCGACCCCACAGTATGTAGATTATAGCCAACTTTTTCTTCTATCAGACGCCATGTCTCTGATTTGATCTCAAGTTCCTTGATCCACTTTGAGTTAACTTTTGTGCATGGTGAGAGAAAGGGATTCAGTTTCATTTTGTTGCATATGGATTTCCAGTTTTCCCAACACCATTTGTTGAAGATGCTATCCTTCTTCCATTTCATGTTTTTAGCCCCTTTATTGAATATAAGATAGTTGTAGTTTTTTGGATTGGTTTCTGTGTCCTCTATTCTGTACCATTGGTCCACCCGCCTGTTTTGGTACCAGTACCATGCTGTTTAGAAGTCAGTTCGGTTTGAAGTCTGGTTGTGGAAGAACAGGTTGTAAAGTCATCTGGGGATGGGTTCTTCTATGAGAGAAACAAAAAACATGAGTACTGAATAAATGTTGCAGCAGCTGGAACATGTCACTGTATAGAAGTTCCCTCACAAGCCTTTAATATCCCCAGTTATCAGGACTGTTAACTTAATATTTAACTTTTAGTGTTACAGTTGTCCCTCCCCATAAGATACAGTTTAATAATTTAATGTCATCTGATCTTGCAAAATCCTTTTAGAATGACCTCTGTGTCTAATAGAGACACCTTTAATTCTCTTACTCAGGGCTGGATAATCATACTTACAAATACCAAACCTATGTGTTTAGCTTAAGAATATCTGTAGGCCTTAAACTAAAAACTTCTGCCTCTGGCAGATCCTTTTGATAGTCTCATTTTATAGTTATCAGGCATTCCTGTCTGAGAATCCTTCTTTGTAGCCTCCAGTCTTACTTATTTTGGGAGGCTAACATGAAGTGAATACCATAATATATTATTATTACTATTATTATATAAAATGCCCAGGAATGGCTGTATTTTGTTTTAACTGTCTATTCTAAGTGTTTAATATGAAGCAGTCAAATTGACTTTTGTTTCTCTATATTGTGAACAGTCAGCTGAGCTTTTATGGGAGTCATTCTTGGGAAAATTGAGAGCAGCTTCTCAGTTCTGCTAGTGCCATTTGCGCTAGGTGGGTCCAGGTCTTCCTTGACCATGTGGCTTCCCTTGGAAGCATCAGGGATGTCTCCCTTCTCTGATGACTATCCTCTTTGTAGCAATGCACTGATTGGCTTTTCTGTTCTCCAGTGGTCTTATTAATCTCCCTGATCAGGAGGTTATGTGGTTCAGAGTTGCAAAGCTCTTTAGAGAAGTCCACTGTTCTCTGGATACAGACTGACTCAGAGGGCAAGAGCCAAATTAGTTTCTGTCCTTTTCATTTTACTTTTTTTAAATCCTAATCTTAAACATCCATCAAATAAATTTTAACAGCCTTATATTAAGAGTACTGGGCTTTCATGTCTATAATTTAAAAATTATTTAACTTTTTATTAATTGGGATCTGTATTATTCTGTCTGTCCTGTAGGTGATGGGTTATTATCTTAAATTAACCCATGCTGTGTTCTTAAAGCAACACTTCTGTAAAAACACTAACAGGAAATCTTTATGTCACCTATAAGGAAATTACAAAATAAAATTAACAAGAGTAAACATACTCAGTTCTTGTAATAGCTACCTGAATTTTTTGGCTGAGTTATAGATTACATCCCTCTTTGAGATGCTGTGATCTTGACCGAAAAAAACAAAACAAAAAAAAAAAACAAAAAACTTTTGAACATAACTTTAAATGAAATAACATCTGGACCTACTGCTTTCGTAGTCATTCTCACATATAGTAAGATGGGACACAGAGCCTTATCTCAGGTAAGGCAGGGCTCATTATATATCTTAAGTGTTTTAGTTCTAAGCTATCTTTGTTTTGAAAATATCATTTTACAAAGTTTACATAAATTTTTGAGGTCACATGAACATTAGTTAACACTATGAATATAACATTTAAAACATTAATTAAAGAAGGCTGAAACTTTTTACCTTTACATAGATTAGGCTCTCAATAACTTAAAATACATATAAATTGTTCCCAATTGTAAAAAGTAACATAAAAAGTTTACATATCTTATTGATTTCAGTAAATACATCCCCAATAATATTTTTTTACCATACAACTTCAGAACCAGCTTGATATAATGCTGTTTTAAAGTTTCTACCTTACAGACTTGTATACCTGGAAGATATAAGCACATTAATAGCATCACAACTGCATTGATGTTTCTACATTAACCAAGTTTAGCTTTTAAAGAAATGACAGTACAGGGCTTTAAAATAACAGTTCTTATTTATCAGTTGTTATTTTTTTTAAGTTGCTAGCTCTAGAAAAATAAAATAACATAAAACACAATGTTATGGGTAAACTTATGTTTAAGAAATTTTTGTTCTTTAACACATGACTGATTTTTACAATCTTATACAGACTTTAGGACAAACTTATACAGACCTTAGTAAATCAACCAGATATCTAACAAAAGTACTCTTGAAGAGTAATCCCTATCAAATTTACATTACTTATTTTTCAAAATATTAGACAATGTATTGAACAGTGTAAGCGATTTTTTTGTTGAAGGAAAGTCCTAGAACCAAGGCATATTAGACCTTTTGTCGGCATTAATATTTTATTAGATTTTTGAACACCTTGAAAAACTTGTAAGCTTAAATTTAAAGACTTTATTTTTATCTGTTTATCCAATTTAAATTGAACCAATTAAATCAGGTGAATTTAAAGTCTTTGAATCCACTTTTTAAAATTTGTTTTTATGAGTGCTTTTTTATGAGTGCTCCATATATATGTTAATTTCTATATCATCAATATGATATACGGATATATGTATATATAGACACACAACACATAACAAATGTGTGCACACATAATAATAGTAAAGGCCTTGTAGCTTTTTGCAGGTGAAATCTCCACTGAAATGTTTCAAAAACTCCACTGTTGGTCAAAGATAGAAATGATCAGAAAAACATTAACCTAGGTCTGTATGATCAAAATCATGAGCTCAAAAAAATACAGAATCTAAGGAAAAAATTAGAGTCCTGGAAAAAATGACAGGCCAGTAATTAGTAAATACCATACAATTCAACTTTTTTCTCCCCTTAGGCCTCAGATCAGTCTCCTACTGAGCTTTCAGGCTTCTTTCATTTGAATTTCAACATAAGTCCTGGCTGAGGTCTGGAAGGAGGAGGAAAAAACTGCTATTCTGAGCAGACACCTCAGGCCTAAGGCATTTTAACCATAATTTTCAGATTCGGATGTTGAAATTTGATACAATTTTAAGATAAAATTCACAAAATTTTATATCTTTACATCTTGTTTTGTCAACAGATACCTTACTATGATTTACTATCCTTGTCCAAATGAATGCACTGGTACACACTGTGACATTTTCCCAGTCTACCCAATTCAAAATTAGTGAAAAACAAAACTGAATGTTTGGGAAGTTACTTGGCAACTTGGAAGTAGAGTTCTTTAGTTTTCCATCATAAGAATTTAAGTTATCTGGCATGAATTATCTGAAATCATAAACTAAACAATTCCCTAAACCCGACTTTTAACTGCAAGATTGAGCAATGCTTCATAAACCCATTCAGATACCAGATTGTTACAATAAAACATCATCATTAAAACACACATTGAGCTAAGATCATTCCCAAGAAACAATTTATAATATCAGCACATTATTCCACATGTCTTAAAGGGCCAGAAACAAAGACACAAGACAGACAGAAAGGAGCTCCAGACTATGGCTGACAAACAGAAGCCTTAAAAACAGAGCAGATAAGAGAAAAATCTCCTACACCAGTGGCACGATAGATGTCCCCACAAGAGGGTCAGATGTTTTCACAGAGTGGCAACCTGAAATGTAATATCAAGTGTTTCCATGGTGACTTTACTGCATTTAGTGTCCCTTTTACTTTTTCTGTTTTTTAAGAAGACAGGGGTGGCATAATTTTTACAGTGCAGGGAAGTAAAGAGGGAATTCCCTGAAGCAACAGGGCTTTGGCAGCTGCTGGGAGTCCCTCAGTCCCTCCTTTTACTTACAGGATTAGCTCCTCTTGTTTGGTTCCACCCCAAGCACGCTCCATCTCCTAACATTTCAGTAGTCAGCTTTCAAAAAGTTCCTGGGCGTTGGGGGGGTGTTTATCAAAATTTGTAACTTAAAGTTTGGTTCCTGACCTTGAAGCGAATTAATAACTATTTAATAATGAGGACAGGGTTTGAGAAAAATAAAAAGGGAGGTTTACTGCTTTGCTAACAAAGCATAAACACAGGGAACTCTGCCCAAAAGTTGTGACTCTCTTGATCTGGAGCGACAAGCGGTTTTAAAAAAGTTTCCATTGTTAACCTGGGAGATACTCTGTTTTTAGGTCACCAGAAGGCATTGCCCTGTGCAGTGGGTGGGCTCCAGGCAGCCAGCTAGGGGCTTCTCTTATCCTGCTTAACAAAGGGGTGTAAACTTCATCACAGTTCCTTAGAGCACAGTCCAAAGGGGTGTCAGGCTTACTTGCTTTATTATCCATTTTTACATCCAATATCCTTAAGTTTTTAACCACAGAAATCACACAACAAGATGCACAAAAACAAACAAACAAAAACATATAAAACACAGAACAAAACACAAAGAAACACAAACCTGGCGAAGATACAGAAAAACAGAGGAGCAATGCAACGTCTTGCTGAAGCTCCGAGGTAGGAGCTCCTGCGTGCCTGGCTGCACCTTTCTACTCTTTCAGAGAAATTCCCTACAGAACAGAACAGAGGACAGGACAATTCTTGTTACTGTCCAGGACAGGAGTATATGTGAGCTTCCCCAGGCCACCTCTCTGTCATCAGAAGACATCTCACTTAACCGGATATCAGATGTTATAATGGCACCACTTACCTATGGAGGCTTCCTCCACCAGGTGCTTGCTAATAGTTTTAGTGTGATGGTTCAGTGCAGTGCTCCCCGGACCAAAGGCTCACTCCAAGGCCTTGGAACTTGGCTTTCCAGATCTGAGTCCTGGAGGAAAGGCCAGCTTCATAGTTTTCAGCAGTCTGGTCTTGTGATCTGGTTGGGTCATCTCGCTGAGGAACTCCAAAATGTTAGACCAGGATGCAAGAAAAAACCACTGACCCCAATTAAAATCAAATTAAGGCAAGCTTATTAGTTCAACCAGCCAGGCTGACTCTCCTTCTCAAAACGGTGGAAAAAAGACAGCGTCCCCACCTTTCCTACACCCCAGCTTTATAGCCCAAAAAGTTACACAAAAAGGAAGTTTCAGAAAACAGAACTTTGACAAGCATCACACTAATTGTAGTTCACATTTTTTTTCGCTGCCCCAGCATCAGAAATTATGAAGACCATTAGAGCCTCAGAGAGGGTCGTTGTCTGGCCAGGGAAGGCCAATATTTATGAGGTGTCACTAAAGTTTCAGAGAGGGCTGCGATATGGTCAGAACACTAGGCATGGGTGAGTTCAAGGAATGGGCAGGCATTCCAATCAGGTTCAGAATTTGCAGTAATTTATAGTAAAGCAAAAATTATCTTTCCATGGCTTTGTGGCAAGATGGCTCCCAATATTAACGAAAGATCAGGTTGGGTGATCACCCCTGTTCCTTACTTTTGGAAACTCCTCTACCACCTCCAAGGTTGTGAACTCCTGAGCATTTTCCATTCCATAAATATATTCACAGAATTTCTAACTCTTGTCCTCTAATTGTGTCTTCCTTGGGGCAAAGGTAATGTCAAGGCATTGTTCTGGATGAGAGTGGGAAGATTATTGAATACCCCATATTTGCATGATTATTGAATACCCCATATTTGCATACACATTGGATTCATTTTCCAATTTTCCATTCAAAATACTTTATCCCTGACAATAACCCATACCCTACTAGATTCTAACTACTAATACTAATATGATGGAGAAAAATAACCCAAACAGAATTGAAATACAAGCAGTTCAGAGGAGGCATGGTGTATATTGGACTTGCCTTTTGCAATATAATGGGTAGGTGTTATAAATCTAGTCAACTTTTAATTGAAATAGTTCTCCATGTGTTTTTAAAGTTAATAAATATGTGAATTCCTCTCTCGCTTTCTCTGTAGCCTATTCAGCACATGTATTTTTATATGCACATATAGAATCCTACCTGATAACACGCGTATATCTTTGTGAGGTGCCTGACTTGGCAGATACAAATGGTGAGAAGAGATCACTCCTCCTAAACGCTTTTGGAACTGAAAATTCAAGCTATGGGTGAGCTTCCTAGTTGAACAACATTATACATAAATTCATGTTCAGTAAAATGAATGTTTTTGGATCTGTGAATGATATAAATTTCATGGTGAATTTCGATTGACATATATATTGCTACTTTTTAATGTCTGTCTTTGTTTGTGTGTGTGTATATATACACACACACACACACTCTCCAGATTTTTCAAAATATGAAATTTATGAGTCTTATATACACTCCCCAAATTCATTCATGTTCATGTATGTGGATTAATAATCAACTTTTTACAAGATTATTCTCAGAAATATTCATCAACCTGAAATACATATTTGTTTCCTAGTACTGAAAACTAACTTCAGTGAAAGGTGCATACAAATTCTAATATTTCTGCAGTAACTGACCTAGTTTAACATCAATGCAACTGGATTCCTATGGGACATGATGTGTATTTTGACGTTCATTTTTATTCAACACTGGTACATTACTATTTCTTCAGTTTATGCACATCATAGGATATATATTTCATCCACTATTTAGCAAATTTATAGGCCTTTGTTTCACTTTCAATCACTTCCTTCTCCAGAACTCATGTATTTCTCTATGTTTCTTGACTGATCTTTTCATGAGACTTCTTTCCAAACACATTACTTTTGATTTCCATAATCACTTTTGAAACAAAACTCAAACACCCTTCATGATAAACCATAACCCTAAGATGAACATTAGATATATAACTGGTTGGAATGAATGATATTATATCAATATAACATTTCTTATGTATTTTCAGATATCACTTCAATCAATTATTAAAAGTGGATCCAGTTATACTATTTATACACAGTATGGTCTATTCATGCATTAACTCTATATTCATAAATACAAGGTACACCTATTTCTACCCCATACTAATTTATACGTCTTCAAAATATTGCTCCTAGAAATGGTGGAAGAAATACTCATGACACCTGATCCACATATACATTATATCACAGAATATTCTGGACGCAAAAAGCAAAGGTCACACTTATGATTGTACCAAAGCCTAAATGGAAAGTGAACATGGATTACTAAATACATCCATGTCCAGGTTGCCTAATGCTCTCAAATGTCAATCCAATTGATGACTACATATTTGTTTCTTCTTAAGATTATATATTCAACCTCAAGCCTGTTGAAAATGTCTAATCCTATCACTCTCTTTATACTTTGCTTGATTTCCTAATGTCTCTATTGATATCTGCTTTCCTACATGTTATTCCCAGTTCGTCATTTTGACTGACTCTTCACATGTGCTCACATTTACATTCACTCTCTACCCAAAACCCTATTGCTAAAGAACTTTTGTTCCAAATCCTATACTCACTCTTCTTTCTAAGCCTATCGACTACGTTCTTAATTCTACTGACTATCTCTTTTTGACTGGATGTTCTCTTCAACATTCAATCATCCAAGGTACAAGGTCCTATGCCTTTGTATATTGATTATCTGAGACAAATGTGCAGCACATAATTCAAAGCTAAGTATCCCACTAAAGGGCCCAATGCCTTTCTGGGTTTCAAATCTTACCTAAATTTTTGATTTCATACTTAGATGTCACCTATATACTCTTGTAAATACCGCAGGTTGCCAATAACATTATTCATTCCGCAGAATGATTCCTAACCCAAATCAAAGCTGTTATTACACATAACCATAAACTCTACCCTTAATATAACATACCGAAAAGCTGGGAGAGAGTTGGTCTTACAATATAGGAATATAGGTGACCTTTCACCTGATGAGAACCTCAAAGATCCATGGAGAAATGATCCTTGGAGATGTAGGCAGCTGTGTAGGACCTGAGGGAGCAATAGTCATCTTCCATGGCAAACAACCTTTTCAGGATGAATTGATGTGTCTGAATAAGCCTCTCTCTTTTTATTGTAGAGAAGATAGACCAAACCAGGCCTGTGTGCATAGCAGTTCCCAAGTTCCTATGGTTGATATACAATTCTAACTTCTGAATATGTTACAGTATGTAGGGGCAGCCGCCATCTCATGGGAACCTTGGATGCAACTGTTAGGACAAAGTGGTTACCAAAGCAGTGACCTCATTCAGTTCCTGAAGGAAGTGACCTTACCTCACTTCCTTGGTGATAGAATTCTCTGAACTTGGGATCCAGGAAGCCAAGCACCCAGAGCCAGTCCCAGTCCAAGTGCCAGTGGGCTAACTTGTTTGCTTTTCCCAAGGACAGAGTCAGTCTTTCTTGGTACCTACTGATGTGAGGATGGACAAATGCCAGCAGAGCTCTGAAGAGAGGCCTATCCTGAGAAAGCAGGTAGTGGCTCACCGCTGGCACCTGACAACTTCACAGAGTTGGCCAAGGAGACCAAATCTGAGACAGGACAGGCCATTTCGTGGGAACATTATATGGTCCACCAGTCAGAAGACACTCCGGATCGTCACAGACCTACTTGGGGGAAGGAGGTGCCTTTGCTGTTGTGGGTGTGAGTTTGTGGTATTTTCTCATGTTCTGATAATAGGTAGGAAAGGCGGTTTGTTTGGTTTGGAGTGGACTGTTTCTAGAAAGTCTTTTGACATGGTGAGTGTTTCTATATCTGTGTATCCCACTGTATCCGTGGTTGCAGACATTAGAAAAGAGAATGCATTAATGGATGTGTTGTCTCTAGTAGAAAGCTTCCCAGCATTCATCTTGCCCATTTGATGAATGGACTGCAGCTTGCCTTATGGATGGGCAAAACCTACTATCTCCCTAAGTTCCTGTTTTCTTTCTGAATTCTGGCCACTCTCCAGAATAGGCTCATGTATCACCAGAAGGCTCTGTGACATGGCCATGTACTGGATAGCTGAAGGAATGGGAGCATCTCAGAAAACTCAGATATCAGTGTGACCAGTAAATTCTCAGTGGAGAAACCCTGCTTTGGGCCATTTGCTTACTTAGGTTTCTATTAACCTAAATTTCAGGAAGGTCATTGCCTCAGGCCACACATTTGTGAAGCCTGATGAAAACTGTTTTCATATGGAAAAGAATGAGCATCACCTGTGGCTCTTTGCTTTATTGCTTTGGAATAGGATGTGTCTGAATCAGCCTCTTGTCCTTGTGTGAGGTTGTGGCTTAGATTCTCAGCACCTGATGAATCTAAAGAAAGATCCCATGTTTTTCCAAAACAAAAATGGCCAAAAGAGAAGTCATTGTGGATGAATTTTTTTGCCTTCTTGTGTTAGGTTCCTGACCTTCATCAAGTGAGAATAGGAATCATTTGGGTCAAATGAGTTCTTCAAATCCCTGAAGAGGCTAGCCCATAGGTGCTTCGGTTTTCTCATGACTCCAAATCAGAAAAAAGAATATATACCTGACAGCACGTAGGACTCAAATTGGAGAAGTGGAACACTTTAACAACAGGAATATTTCATCACTCCTGATTCACAGGAAAAGTGCCCAGGCCACCGTGATTTTAAGCAAATGAGGGGCAATTGAGCTTATTTTGGACACTTTCTTGGGCTGTGACCCTCATAGTAACCTTCAGCAAGACATAATGATGAGTGTCTATATGGAAGAAGATGACGGCCATGTGGGAGTGTTTTGGATTTAATTGTGGTTATTTTTGTGGCGGTTGGAATGGATGACTGGGTTCACCTGGGAACAAACTCTGGTGTGATTCTCCTTAGAGACTGAGTTCTGGAACTGAACTCAGAGAAGTATTTCCATGAAATGTGTTGGGATTTTAAAAGGTCATTCATGAGAGTCGCCCTTGGAAACTGAGATCTAGGCCCAGGGTGGCTTTCCACAGACCACTGGGAATCTCAGCTAGCATATCACATGATTTTATTTTGAAAGACTTGGCAGCCATAGGTGAGAGTTAAAACACACATGGACCTCACATTGTAGATCTCAATTGGCCTGGCTTCATGTGGCATTTTGGTCACTCTTTGGGAAGCCTTGCCTGTGGGAGTTCTCCAGAGCTTTCATTGAAATGAGCTTTCTCAAAACTTAATGGTTCCTGAATGAATTGAAACCCAGAGTACCTCCAACTTCATCCTTGAAAAATGGCTAGATAAATACCATGAAATTTTGGAAATTCCCATGACCAGGTGGCACTGGAGAAACTTTGGATTTCCTGTTGCTGATCATGAGTATACCTGACATTGCCTTGTTTGACTGGGTTTCATGAAAATGGTGTAGAACAGAGATGCCAGTAATTTGGGGCATGCTGAGTAGGGGTGGGCAGGTGTGTGATAAAACATCATGGTGGGGCCATGTGGATCTGCCATTGTCTTCCAAATGGCTTGTGACTGACATGGTGCAGCCCGCAGACCCTTATATGTAAAGGCATCTTGTTATATGGAAAGCTTTCTGGGAAATGTTCAGAATCAGGTTGCTATGGTTATTGGTGCAATTTATGTGGGAAAGAAGCCTTGTTGGTGTATTCTCCTGCAGACCCTCACCCACCACACGTGACAGAACTCCCTCCAGCACTGTGTCCCAGTTAGCTCCTTGCATTTTGTGAAGCAAATACCAAACTCCCAGTGCAGCAGCAAAAATACCACAAAAATTGGAGGATGACCAAATGGCTTAACAGTCCACACAGGGAGACACTTAGCCCACAGTGACCACAGTTTAACTACAAAGAGAGGATTTAGCACTGCTGCCTCATGTTCATTGGAAAATAAGAAACCATGTCCTTCAGGTCACATAGATGCAGACCCAGCTTTGATGGTCTCACTACAAAGGAAGCCAAATCTCCTGACAACAACATATATTTCAAGTGCCCAAACTCAGAGGCAGTTTTTCAAATAGTTTTTAGGCTCTCAGAGCTCCATGTTTGTGGAGTGTTTACACTGTCCCTTACTTTTGGAAACTCCTCTACCACCTCCAAGTATGTGAACTCCCGAGCATTTTCCATTCCAGATATGTATTCACAGATTTTCACACTTTTCTACTCTAATTGTGTCTAACTTGGGGCGAAGGTAATGTCAAGGCATTGTTCTGGATGTGAGTGGGAAGATTTTTGTGTAGCACATATTTACATACACATTGAATTCATTTTCCAATTTTCCATTTGAAATACTGAATTCCTGACACTAACCCATACCATACCAGACTCTTACTAATAATCCTAATATGATGGTAAAAAATAACCCAAACAGAATAGAAATACAAGCCGTTGAGAGGAGGCATGGTGTGTAGTTGGAATTGCCTTTTGCATTATATAGTATAGGAGTTATAAATCTAGTCAATTTTTTGTTGAAATAATTAAACATGTGTTTTTAAAGTTAACATATATGGGAATCCTGTCTCCCTTTCTCTGTAGCCTATTCAGCACATGTATTTTTATATGCACATATAGAGTCCTACTGGGTATCACACGTACATACTTGTGAGGTAGCTGAATTGGCAGATAAAAATTGTGAGAAGAGATCACTCCTCCTAAACGCTGTTGGAACTGAAAATTCAACCTATGGGTGAGCTTCCTAGTTGAATAACATTATACATGAATCCATGTTCAGTAAAATGAATATTTTTGCATCTGTGGATTTTATATATTTCATGATGAATTTCGATTGGAATATATATTGCTACTTTCTTTTTCGGTTTTTTGGTTGCTCAAAACATTACATAGCTCTTGACATAGCATATTTCATACATTGGATTCAAGTGGGTTATGAACTCACATTTTTACCCCAATTATAGATTGCAGAATCACATTGGTTACACATTCACATTTTTACATAATGCCCTATTAGTTACTGTTGAATTCTGCTACCTTTCCTATACTCTACTATCCCCCCTCCCTTCCCCTCCCATCTTCTCTCTCTACCCCATATACTGTAATTCTTTTCTCTCCTTGTTTATTTTCCCATTCCCCTCACAACCTCTTATATGTAATTTTGTGTAACAATGAGGGTCTCCCTCCATTATCATGCAATTTCCCTTTTCTCTTCGTTTCCTTCCCACCTCATGTCTCTGTTTAATGTTAATCTTTTCTTCCTGCTCTTCCTCCCTGTTCTGTTCTTAGTTGCTCTCATTATATCCAAGAAGACATTTGGTATTTGTTTTTTAGGGATTGGCTAGCTTCACTAAGCATTATCTGCTCTAGTACCATCCATTTCCCTGAAAATTCCATGATTTTGTCATATTTTAGTGCTGCATAATACTCCATGGTGTATAAATGCCACATTTTTGTTATCCATTCATCTATTAGAGGGCATCGGGGTTGGGTCCACAGTGTAGCAATTGTGAATTGTACTGCTATGAACAACAGCAGTATCCCTGAGGTTTACTCTTTTAAGGACTTCAGGGAATAGTCCGAAAAGGGCAATAGCTGGGTCAAATTGTGGTTCCATTCCCAGCTTTCCCAAGAATCTCCATACTGCTTTCCAAATTGGCTGCACCAGTTTGCGGGAACAGCTCTCCACATAGGCCTGGTTTGGTCCATCTTCTTGACATTAAGAAGAGAGAGGCTTACTCAGACACACCCCTTCATCCTGACCAGGTTGTTTGCCATAGAAGATGACTTTTGGTCTCTCAGGTCCTTCATAGCTGCCTACATCTTCTCCAAGGATCAAATCTGCAAGGACCTTTGAGGTTCTTAGAAGGTGGAAGATCCCATACATTGATGAAATGCAAGACGAACTCTGTCCATGCTCTTCTGTAAAGTTAGATTGAGGGAACAGTGTATGGTTAGGGTTAAAAACATGTTCGATTTGGGTTAGGAATCATTCTGCTTGATGAATAATGGTATTGGGAACCTGCGATATTTATAAGACTTTAGAAGTGAAATATAAGTATGAAAGCAGAAATCTAGGTAAGATTTGTAGCCCAGAAGGGATTAGGCCCTTGATTGGGATTCTTAGCTTTTAATTGTGTTCTGCACATTTGTCTCAGATAAATTGATAATCAAAGGCATAGGACCTTGTACCTTGGATGATTGATTGTAGAAGAGAACATCCACTCAAATTGAGATAGTCGGTAGGATTAGGAAGACAGTCGTAAGTTTAGGAAAAAGAGTGAGTATAAAATTTGGATCAAATGTTCTTTAGCAATAGGGTTTCATTTATAGAGTGAATGTAAATGTCAGCATATGCGAAGAGTCAGTCACAGTGATGAACTGGGGAAAATATAGAAAAGAAAATATCAATAGAGACATTACAAAATCAGGCAATTATAAAGTGAGTGATAGGTTTAGACATTTTCAACAGGATTGTTATTGAATACATAATCTTAGGAAGAAACAAATATGTAGTCACCAATAGAAATGACATTTGAAAGCATTAGGCTACCTGGACATGGATGTTTTTAGAAATCCATGTTCAATTTTCATTTAGGATTTGGTACAATCATAAGTATGACCTTTGCATTTTGTGCCCAGAAAATTATTGTGATAAAATATATATGTAGATCATGTGACATGAGAATTTCTTTCACCATTTCTGTGAGCAATATTTGAAGACATATAAATTAGTATTGGGGGTACAAAGTGGTGTACCCTGTGTCTATGAATATAGAGATAATGCATGAATAGAACATACTCTGAATAAATAATATAACTGGTTCCACTTTAAATAATGGATTGAATTGATATCTGAATATATATAAGAAATCATATATTGACATACAATCATTCATTCCAACCAGTTATATATCTAATTGTCATCTTAGGGTTATTGTTTATCATGAAGTGTGTGTGAGTTTTGCTTCAAAATGATTATGAAAATTGAAAATAATGTGTTTGGAAAGAAGTCTCATAAAATTACCAGTCAAGAAATATGGAGGAAGACATGAGTTCTGAAGCAGGAAGTGATTGAAAATGAAACAAATGCCTATAAATTTGCTAAATTGTGGATGAAATATATATCCTTTAATGTGCATAAACTGATGAAATTGTAATGTACCAGTGTTGAATAAAAATAAACGTCAAAATACACATCATGTACCAAAGGAATCTACTTGCATTGATATTAAACTGGATCAGTTACTGTAGAAATATTAGGATTCACGTGCATCATTCACCAAAGTTAGTTTCCTTTTTTTAAATTTTTATTTATGCTTTTTCAAAACATTACATAGTTCTTGATATATCATATTTCTCACTTTGATTCAAGTGCGTTATGAACTCCCATTTTTACCCCATATACAGATTGCAGAATCACATCACTTACACATCCATTGATTCACATATTGCCATACTAGTGTCTGTTGTATTCTGCTGCCTTTCCTATCCTCTACTATCCCCCTCCCCTCCCCTCTCCTCTCCTCTTCTCTCTCTACCCTCTCTACTGTAATAAATTTCTCTCCCTTGTATTATTTTTCCCTTTCTTCTCACTTCCTCTTGTATGTGATTTTGTATAACCCTGAGGGTCTCCTTCCATTTCCATGCAATTTCTCTTCTCTCTCCCTTTCCTTCCCACCTCTCATCCTTGTTTTAATGTTAATCGTCTTCTCATCCTCTTCATCCCTTCTCTGTTCTTAGTTACTCTCTTTATATCAAAGAAGACTTTTGGCATTTGTTTTTTTGGGATTCGCTAGTTTAACTTAGCATAATCTGCTCTAGTGCCATCCATTTCCTTGCAAATTCCATGATTTTGTCATTTTTTAATGCAGAGTAATACTCCATTGTGTATAAATGCCACATTTTTTTTATCCATTCATCTATTGAAGTGCATCTAGGTTGGTTCCACCGTCTTGCTATTGTGAATTGTGCTGCTATGAACATTGATGTAGCAGTGTCCCTGTAGCACGCTATTTTTAGGTCTTTAGGGAATTGACTGAGAAAGGGAATAGCTGGGTTAAATGGTGGTTCCATTCCCCGCTTTCCAAGGAATCACCATACTGCTTTTCAAATTGGCTGCATCAATTTGCAGTCCCTCCAGCAATGTATAAGTGTATCTGTTTCCCCACATCCTCGCCAGCACTTGTTGTTTGACTTCATAATTGCTGCCAATCTTCCTGGAGTGAGATGGTATCTTAGGGTGGTTTTGATTCACCTTTCTCTGACTGCTGGAGATGGTGAGCATTTTTTCATGTATTTGTTGATTGATTATATGTCCTCCTCTGAGAAGTGTCTGTTGAGGTCCTTGGCCCATTTGTTGATTGGGTTATTTGTTATCTTATTGTTTAATTTTTTGAGTTCTTTGTATACTCTGGATATTAGGGCTCTATTTGAAGTGTGAGGAGTAAGATTTGTTCCCAGGATGTAGGCTCCCTATTTACCTCTCTTATTGTTTCTATGCTGAGAAAAAAATTTTTACTTTGAGTAAGTCCCATGTGTTGATACAAGTTATTAACTCTTGTGCTATGGGTGTCCTATTGAGGAATTTGGAGCCCGACCCCACAGTATGTAGATCGTAGACAACTTTTTCTTCTATCAGATGCCATGTCTCTGATTTGATATCAAGGTCCTTGATCCATTTTGAGTTAACTTTTGTGCATGCGAGAGAAAGGGATTCAGTTTCATTTTGTTACATATGGATTTCCAGTTTTCCCAGCACCATTTGTCGAAGATGCTATCCTTCCTCCATTGCATGCTTTTAACTCCTTTATCAAATATAAGATTGTTGTAGCATTGTGGATTAATCTCTGTGTCCTACATTCTGTACCATTGGTCCACCCGCCTGTTTTGGTACCCGTACCATGCTGTCTTTGTTACTATTGCTCTGAAATTTAGTTTGAAATCTGGTATCGCTATACTGCCTTATTCACACTTCCTGGTTAGAATTGCTTTTGCTTTTCGGGTCTTTTATTTTTCCATATGAATTTCATGATTGCTTTCTCTATTTCTACAAGAAATGCCGTTGGGATTTTGATTGGCATTGCGTTAAACCTATAGAGAGCTTTTGGTAATATCACCATTTTGATGATGTTAGTTCTCCCTATCCATGAACAGTGTATATTTTTCCATCTTCTAAGATCTTATTCTACTTCTCTTTATAGGGTTCTGTAGTAAGCATTGTATAAATCTTTCACCTCTTTTGTTAGGTTGATTCCCAAAGATTTTATTTTTATTTTTTGAGGATATTGTGAATGGAGTGTTTTTTTTTCTCATTTCTGTTTCAGAAGTTTTGTCGCTGATATACAGAAATGCCTTTGATTTATGCATGTTGATTTTATATCCTGCCACATTGCTGAAATCATTTATTAGTTCTAGTAGTTTTCTTGTAGACCCCTTTGGGTCTTCTATATATAGAATCATGTCAGCTGCAAATAGTGATAATTTAAGTTATTCTTTTCCTATTTTTATGCCTTTAATTTCCTTCATCTGACTAATTGCTCTGGCCAGTGTTTTGAGAACTATATTGAATAGAAGTGGTGGTAGAGGACATCCGTGTATTGTTCCAGATATTAGAGGGAATGCTTCAATTTTTCTCCATTCAGAATGATGCTAGCCTGAGGCTTAACATAGATAGCTTTTACAATGTCGAGGTAAGTTCCTGTTATCCCTAGTTTTTCTAATGTTTTGAACATAAAGGGATGCTAAGGGTCTATCGATCTCATTTATTTTTCGAAGAACCAAGCTTTACTTTTGTTAATTTTTTCAATAATTTCTTTTGTTTCAATTTTGTTGTTTTCCACTCTGATTTTAATTATTTCTTGCCTTCTGCTACATTTGCTGTTGTTTTGCTCTTCCTTTTCTAGGACTTTGAAATGAAGTGTTAGCTCATCTATTTGTTGTTCTTTCCTTTTTTTGAGGAATGACGTCCATGTGATGAATTTCCCTGTTAAAACTGCTTTCATTGTGTCCCATAGATTTCGATATGTTGTGTCTGTATTTTCATTTATCTCTAAGAATTTTTTGATTTCCTCATTTATGTCTTCTGTAACCCATTGATCATTCAGTAACATATTGTTCATTTTCCATGTGATGTAGGATTTTTCCTTCCTTCTTTTTCATTGATTTACAGTTTCATTCCATTATGATCAGATAAAATTCATGGTATTAAGTCCACCTCTTTATATTTACTGAGGGTTGCCCTATGGCATAATATATAGTCTATTTTTGAGAAGGATCCATGTGCTGCTGAGAAAAAAGTATATCCACTTGATGATGGTTGATATATTCTATATATGTCAGTTAAGTCTAGGTTATTGATTGTGATATTGAGTTCTATAGTTTCTTTATTCAACTTTTGTTTGGAGGATCTGTCCAATTATGAGAGAGGTGTGTTGAAGTCACCCATAATTATTGTATTGTGGTCTATTTGATTCTTGAACTTGAGGAGAATTTTTTTTTTATGAACGTCGCAGCACCATTAAAGGGTGCGTAAATATTGATAATTTTTATGTCTTGTTTGTGAATGGTTCCTTTTAACAGTATATAATGTCCTTCCTTATCCCTTTTGATTAAATTAGTCTTGAAGTCGTTTTTATTCGATATGAGGATGGCCACCCCTGCTTGCTTATGAGAACCGTGTGCATGGTATATTTTTTCCCAACCTTTCACCTTCAGCCTTTGTATGTCTTTTCCATTAAGATGTGTCTGCTGGAGGCAACATACTGTTGGATTTGTTTTTTGAATCCAAGCTACAAGCCTATGTTGCTTTATTGGAGAGTTTAAGCCATTAGTGTTTAGAGTTACTATTGATATATGGTTTGTACTGCCAGCCATGTTTGAATATTTATCTTTTTTTTTTTATTTAGTTTGTTTCTCCATGATTAGCTTTTCCCGTGCCCTCTGTCATTACTGAGGCACTTCCCACTGATGGTTTTGGTTGTTGTTTTTTATTTTTTCCTCATGTAGTGTTTTGCTCAATACACTTTGCAATGCTGGTTTTCTGACTGAAATTTTTTTTAGCTTTTGTTTATCATGAAAGATTTTTATTTTGTTGTCGTACCTGAAGCTTAATTATGCTGGATACAGAATTCTTGGTTGGCATCCATTGTCTTTCAGTGTTTGAAATACATTGTTCCAGGATCTTCTCACTTTCAGTGTCTGTGATGAAAAATCCGTTGTTAACATTTTTGGTTTACCCCTGAATGTAATCTGCAACTTTTCTCTTTAAGCTTTTAATATTTTCTCTTTGTTCTGTATATTGGATATCTTCATAACAATGTGTCTTGGCTTTGATCTACTGTAATTTTGTGTGCTCTGTGTCCTGTAAGCATCTACAATTTGTATATCCGTTTCCTTTTTTATTTCTGGAAAATTTTCTGTAATTATTTCATTCAACAGGTTACTCATTCCCATGGTTTGAATCTCTGTACCTTCCTCTATCCAGATGACTCATCAGTTGTTTTTTTTTATGTTATCCCATATCTCTTGGATGTTTTTCTCGTGATTTTTTACCAGCCTTTCTGTGTTGGCTAGACTCTTTTCAAGATGATATATTTTGTCTTCATTATGTGACATTCTGTATTCTACTTGCTACACTCTGTTAGTGATACTCTCAATTGAGTTTTTAATTTGGTTTATCGTTTCCTTCATTTCTGGAATTATTGTTTGATTTTTTTATAATCTCTATCCCTGATAAAGATGCTTAACTTCTTCTTTTATCTGTTTATGTAATTCATTTTCAATGTGTTCTTTCACTGTATGGATTTGCTGTCTCGTATCCTCTTTAAGGTTCCATTCCATCTCTCTAAGGTATTCCTTGAGTTCTTTATATGACCATTTTTCTGATGATTCTAGGTCCTCCTGAAAATTTAGGTTGTCCTTCATTGTTTGTACTCCTTTTCTTTCTTGCCTTTTTATGCTGCTCATGTTACTTCTTGTTCTGTTTGAGTGCTGAGATACTGCTTACTCTTATAAATTTATTTGAAGCTTGGGAGGAAAGATATCAGAAGGGATGGGAAGAAGTCACTAAAGAGAATGAGAATAGGTAGGTAGAATTCAAGGAAGAGGGAATAAGAAAATTGAAAAGAAATAAAAAGACAAAAGAAAAAAATAGAAAATAAAGAAAAAATAATTTTTTAAAATAATAATGATAATTTAAAAAATGAAAATTAAAATTTAAAATAATAATAATAATAAAATTTAAAAAATAAAAACATTAAAATAAGTTGAAGAACAACAACAAAAAAATGAAAATGAAAGAAAAAGAAAAAAAAACTAAAAATAAAAAAATAATAAAAATACATGAAGTCATAGACTTCAATTAACTTTTCTTTCAGTAGGTGGAGCTGTACTCACTGGGCCAAGCGTCTCCTCTCAATAGGTGGGAACCAATCACTGTGCAGCAGCTCTTCCTTCCAGATTGGGTGGGTCTCTAATCCTGAGTACCTAGGGCCTTCTCTTGTGTTTCCTCAAGCCAGGCTCCACTCAACTGTGACACTCACCAAAATACTGGCTACATGTCAGGTCTCTGCTCCTGGTAGCCCTGTTTTCATGAACGCCTGGCACACTCTCCCTGTTTGCCCTCCTCAGACCCTAAGTTTGTAGAGCTTTGGGCTGACAGCCCCCAGCAAATTTGCTTACCCTCTGATAGCCATGCCCCCATTAGCTGGTGCTGGTTGTCAGCACTGGTGGGAGCGGTAGCTGGGAATTCCACGCCGCGAGTCCCGCGCCACACCTGATTCCCTTGGTCTGGCTATCTTGCTCATGGGAGAGCTGGGAGGGTCCCTTAAGGGAGAGATGTGAGGGGCCCTTAAGGTTTCCCAGCTGTGTGGAGAGAGATGGATAGGGGATTACACACCTGTCGTGCTGATTTCAATAAAGTTATCTCCTCTGCCCATGACGTCAGTTCTCTGCCATGGTGTTATCCCATGCAAATGGTGACCGTTCATTCCTTTTGCCAGGTGACCAATGAAACGGTTGGTCCTAACTGTCTCTCCCAAGCCCCATTTCAATCCAGTGGCCACTGCCTATGAAGGCTCAGTTTGCTTTTAACTCTGTAAATTCAGAAGGGCCGACCAGTTATTTCAGCGGGAACGTTAGTTCTGAGTCACGAGAAGCAGGCAAATCTGAGCTTGTATGCAGCTGATCCGGGCTCTGTGTGTGTTCTGAAGGTCCCAGACTGTTCGCCCCAGATCGACGTCAGGTCAGCATTGCCTAGTGATTCTGAGCAAATAGCATTTAGACAGTTTACGACTCCCTATGCCCGTGCATAAGAGGTCAGAGACTTGATTTCTCCATGCCCGCCCCCATGTTGGATCTCCTATATTGTTACTTCTTAATGTCTGTGCGTGTGAGTGTGTATATATGAAATATATGTGTCTTATTATACACTCGCTAAATTCATTCATATTCATATATGTGGATTTATAACAAACTTTCCAAAAGATCATTCTCAGAAATAATCATCCACCTGAAATACATATTTGTTTCCTAGTACTGAAACTAACTTCAGTGAATGGCACATACAAACTCTAATATTTCTACAGTTACTGTCCCAGTTAACATCAATGCAAGTAGATTCTTAGGGGACATGATGTGTATTTTGCGGTTCATTTTTATTCAACACTGGTACATTACTATTTCTTCAGTTTATGCACATCATAGGATATATATTTCATCCAAAAGTTAGAAAACATATAGGCATTTTTTTCATGATCAATCACTTCCTGCTTCAGAACACATGTATTCCTCCATGATTCTTGAATGGTCTTTTCATAAGACTTTTTTCCAATCACAATATTTTCATTTTTTATAATCACTTATGAAGCAAAACTCAAACACCCTTCATGATAAACCATAATCCTAATATTTCCATTAGATGTATAACTGGTTGGAATAAATGATTGTATATCAACATAAGATTTCCTGTATAGTTTCAGATGTCAATTCCATTATTTAAAGTGGAACCAGTTATATTATTTATTCACAGGATGGTCTACTCATGCATTATCTCTATATTCATAGACACAGGGTACACCTCTTTGTACCCCTAACACTACTGTATATGTCTTCAAAATATTGCTCCCAGAAATGGTGGAAGAAATACTCATGTCACCTGATCCACATATACATTTTATCACAGTAAAATTCTGAACAAAAAATGTAATGATCACACTTATGATTGTACCAAAGCGTAAAAGAAAAGTGAACATGGATAACTAAAAAAATCCATGTCCAGGTTGCCTAATGCTCTCAAATGTCAATCCTATTGGTGACATCATATTTGTTTCTTCCAATGCTTATATATTCAAACTCAACCCTCTTGAAAATGTCTAATCCTATCACTCACTTTATACTTTGCCTGATTTCATATTGTCTCTATTGATGCCTGATTTCCTACATATTTTCCCCAGTTCATCATTGTGACTGACTCTTCACATATGCTGACATTTTCATTCACTCTCTAACCGAAACCCTATTGCTAAAGAACTTTTGGTCCAAATCCTATACTCACTCTTCTTCCTAAACCTACCGACTATCTTCCTAATCCTACCTACTATCGCTTTTTGACTAGATGTTCTCTTCTACATTCAATCTACCCAGGTACAAGGTCCTGTGACATTGTATATCGAATTATCTGAGACATGGTTACAGAACATAATTCAAAGCTAAGTATCCCAACCAAGGGCTCAATGCCATTCTGGGTTTAAAATCATACCTAGATTTCTGTTTCCATACTTATATTTCACCTCTATGTTTTTGTAAATATCGCAGGTTCCCAATACCATTATTCATCACACAGAATGATTCCTAACCCAAATCGAACCTGTTATTAATCCTAAACATACACTGTTCCCTCAATCTCAATTTACAGAAGAGCAGGGACAGAGTTGTTCTTAAAATACAGGAAAGTAGGGGACCTTCCACCTGCTGAAAACCTCAAAGGTGAATGCAGAAATGATACCTGGAGAAGTTGTAGGGAGGTATGAAGGACCTGAGAGAGCAAAAGTCATCTTCCATGGCAAACAACCTGGTCAGGATGAAGGGATGAGTCTGAATCAGCCTCTCTCTCCTAACTGTAGAGAAGATGGACCAAACCAGGCCTGTGTGGAGAACTGTTCCCGGGTGCCTATGGATGATATACCATTCTAACTTGTGAAAGTGTCACAGAAAGTAGGGGCAGCTTCCATCTCATGGGACCCTTGGAAGCAACTGTTAGGACAAAGGGGTTGCCAAGGCAGTGGCCTCATTCAGTTCCAAAGAATGTGACATACCTCATTTACTTGGTGATGGAACTCTGTGAAAATGCTATCCAAGAAGCCAGACACCGAGAGGCAATCCCAGTCCCAGTCCCAGTGGGCTCAGTTGTTTGGATTTTCCAAGGACAGAGTCAGTCTTTCTCGGTACCAACTGAGTTGAGTATGGCCAAATGCCAGGAGAGCTCTGAAGAGGGACTTTTCCTGAGAAAGTAGGTAGTGGCTCATCACTTTTTCCTGACAACTTCACAGAGTTGGCCAAGGAAACCAGATCTGAGAAAGGACAGGCCATTTCGGGGGAACATAGTATGGCCCACCACTCAGAGTAAACTCTGGAGAGACACACACATACTTGAAGGAAGGAGGTGCCTTTGTGAGTGTGGGTTTGTGGTTTTGTCTCATGTTCTGATAATAGGTAGGAAAGGTGGTTTGTTTGGTTTGAAGTGAACTGTTTCTAGTAAGTCGTTTGACAAGATGAGTGTTTCTATGTCTGTGTATCCCACTGTGTCCACTGTTGTAGACATGAGAAAAGAGAATGCAATAATGGATGTGTCCTGTCTAGTAGAAAGCTTCCCAGTATTCATCCTGCCCAATTTATGAATGGAGTGCAGCTTGCCTTATGGATGGGCAATACCTACTACCTTCCTAAGTCGCTGTTTTCTTCCTGAATTCTGGCCACTCTCAAGAATTGGCTCATGGTTTTGTGTCCAAGATATGTACCACCTCCAAGGTCTTTGACATGGCCATGTACAGGATAGCTGAAGGGAATGGCCAACATCTCAAAAAACTCAGATATCAGTGTGACCAGGAAAGTCTCAGTGGATATACCCTGCTTTGGGCCTTTTGCTTACCTATTGTTCTGTTGCCCAGAATGTCAGGAAGGACTTTGATTCAGGCCACCCCTTTGTGAAGCCTGAAGAATACAGTTTTCAAATGGAAATGAATGGGCATCACCTGTGGCTCTTTGCTTAATTGCTTTGGAAAGGGATGTGTCTGATTTAGCCTCTTGGCCTTGTATGTGGCTGTGACTTTGATTCTCAGCACCTGATGGATCTAAAGAATGATCCCATGTCTGCATCCAAAACCATAATTGCCAAAATATCAGTCATTGTGGATGAAGTCTCTCGCCTTCCTCTGTTAGGTTCCTGACCTCCATCAAGTAAGAATAGGTATTCTTTGGGTCAAACGAGTTCTTCAAAGCCCTGCAGAGGTGCTTGGGTTTTCGCATGACTTCAAATCACATAAAGAATCTATACCTGAAAGTCAGTAGGCTTCAAATTGGAGAAACAGAGCAGTATTAATGGGAGGCTTAATTGATCACTCCTGGTTCATGGAAAGGGTGTCCAGGCCACTCTGACTTTAGGCAAGATAGGGGAAAGGGAGCCTATTTTGGACACTCTCTTTGGCTGAGACCTCATGGAATCCTCCAGCCAGAGGATACCAGAGTGGCTATATGGAAGAAGATAAGGGCCATGTGGGAGAGTTTTGGTTTTAATTGTGGTCATTTGTGTGGCGGTTGGAAGAAAGGTCTGGGTCCACCTGGGCTTGAACTCTGGTGTGATTCCCCTTAGTGACTGTGTTGTGGAACTGACCTCAGAGAAGTATTTCCATGAATTGTGATGGGACTTCAGGAGGCCACGCATGAGAGTCGCCCTTGGAAACTGAGACATGGGCTCAGGGTGGCTTTCCACAGAGCACTGGGAATATAAGCCAAGATATCATATGATTTTATTGTGAAAGACTTGGCAGCCATATTTGAGAGTCAAAACACACATAGACCTAACATTGTAGACCTCAATTGGCCTAGCTTCATGTGATCTTTTGGCCTCTCTTTGGTAAGCCTTGCCTGTGAGAGTTCTCCAGAACTTTCATTGAAATGAGCTTCCTCAACATTTAATGGTTCTTGAATGAAGTGAAACCCACAGTGCCTCCATCTTCATCCTTAAAAAATGACTAGAAGAACACCATGTAATTATTGAAATTCCCATGACCAGGTGGCACTGGAGAACCTTTGAATGTCCTGTTGCTGATCATGAGTATACAAGACAGTGCCTGATTGACTGGGTTTCATGAAAATGGTGTAGAACAGAGATGCCAGTACTTTGGAGTCTGCTGAGTAGTGGGCCTAGAACAGTGGTGGGCAGGTGTGTGTTAAAATATCCGTGGTAGGGCCATGAGGATCTACCATTGGATTCCAAATGGCTTGTGACTGACATGGTGCAGCCAGCAGATCCTTATATGTAATGTCATCTTGTTATATGGAGAGGTTTCAGGGCAATGTTCAGAATCAGGTTGATATGGACAAGGGGCAATGGGGCAAGCTATGAGGGTTAGAAGCCTGGTTGGTGCATTCTCTTGCAGACCCTGACCCACCACACGTGACAGAACTCCCTCCAGCACTGTGTCCCAGTTGGAATCTTTGTATTTCATGAAGCGAATATCAAACTCCCAGTGCAGCAGGAACAACACCACAAAAAGTGGAGGAGGACCAAATGGCTTCACAGTTCACTCGGAGAGACACTAAGTCAAAAGTGGTCACAGTTTACCTACAAAGAGATGATTCAGGCCTGCTGCCTCATGTTCATTGGAAAATAAGAAACCAGGTTCTTCAGGTCAAAGAGATGGAGACCCAGCTTTGATGGTCTCACTACAAAAGAAGCTAAAGCTCCTGACAACAACCTATATTTCAAGTGCCCGACCTCAGAGGCAGATTCTCAAAAAGTCTTTAGGCCAGCAGAGCTCCATGTTTGTGGAGTGTTTACCCCGTGCCTTACTTTTAGAAAATCCTCTACCTCCATCAAAGATGTGAAATCTGGAGCATTTTCCATTCCAGATAGGTATTCACAGATTTTCTAACTCTTCTCCTATAATTGTGTCTCACTTGAGGCGAAGGTAATATTAAAGCATTGTTCTGGATGAGAGTGGGAAGATTTTTGTGTAGCATATATTTGCATACACATTGGATTCAATTTCCTATTTTCCATTCGAAATACTGAATCCCTGACACTGATACATACCCGACCAGACTCTGACTACTAATCCTAATAGGATGGAGAAATATAACCCAAACAGAATAGAAATACAAGCAGTTCAGAGGAGGCACGGTGTATATTTGGACTTGCCTATGCATGATACAGAGTAGGAGTTAAATCTAGTCAATTTTTTATTGAAATAGTTCTCCATGTTTTTTTAAAGTAAACAAATATGTGAATTCCTGTCTCCCTTTCTTTGTAGCCTATTCAGCACATGTATTTTTATATGCATATAAAGAATCCTACGTGGTACCACAAATACATTCTTGTGAGGTGGATGACTTGGCAGGTACAAATTGTGAGAAGAGATCACTCCTACTAAACCGTGTTGGAACTGAATATTCAACCTATGGGTGAGCTTCCTAGTTGAACAACATTATGCATAAATCCATGTTCAGTAAAATGAATATTTTTGGATCTGTGGATAATATATATTTTATGATGAATTTTTATTGACATATATATTGCTATTTTTTTCTGTGTGTGTGTGTTTTGTGTCACTCTCCTGTTCTGTAAAACAACTTCAGAGAGAGAGGTTAAAGATTCATGCAAAGCTCTGATGGAGGTATCTAATATCTTTGTTTTGGTCTATTGCTGCTTCAAATTGGGTCATTTGTTGTGTCCCATGGACCAGTGCAGTGGTTCCTGTGCCCAACCCTGCAGCAACTCCTATTCCTAATAGGATGGCTAAAGTGAGGGATATATGTTCCCAGTGGAAACGGGTTGTATGCCTCCCTATTTGATCTTCAAATGAATCTGCATCATGTTAGAGCACTCTGGGAAACATCTGCACCATTACACAATTAATCACATCTGTTGTCCATTTCTTTAAAACATAAACAATGTTTAATTATATAGAATTAGGCTGTTGTAGGTAAGGCTCCTAAGATAGCACCGAAGACAGGGAAACCGTCCTATTTGGTTGCAACAAGATTTAGAGGGCATTGCTTCTGTTGTAATCAATTAATCCCCTGAAACTCAAGTTTAGGTAATTTCAGAATTTTGTACCCAACATGGAAGGGGCTCAGAAGTTCACAGTCTGCAGATGTTCAAAAAACCAGTTTTTGTTTCTGTTTTTTCCTCTGTTCTGGGCAAGTTAACTTTTCAAGGACACGTGGAAGGGGGAGAGGTTTTTCTTACCTTTCTTATTTTTGCCCTCTGCCAGGTGTTACCACGGAGCCCAGTTGGTAACTTCTTTATCTTAGAAATGTAGCCATCTCAGTAAAGCCCCAGCTCACGGGCAGAGGTCTTTTTCACATATTTTGTGGAAAACAAGTAAGGGGGTGTCTAGCATAAGAGTGCTGATTTTTTTAGCCAGTGGCCAAGTAGAACAAGGCAACAATAAAAGAGGAAGTTTATCTACATTGAACTCATTTATAGGGACTCTTTTGCTGAAAGTCCTAAAGTCATCCATGGTGAAGACTTCTGTAGAAAGTCAATTAAGACTTTTCTGTGGGCCTGGTACAGAAGGGGAAGACAGGAAAGGTGGGGCTGACAGCAGCTCCGAGGATCTGAGAATGAGGAAGGAGAGATGTAAAAGAATAATGGGAAAGGGGTTTGGGATTTTCCTAGCAACAAAAACTTGAGCAGTAGAACAGGTAGAGCAGAGGGGAAGACAAGAGTGAGTATCCCAAAACGCATGTGAGGGACTTTAAATTCTTAGTAAACCCTTTTCAGTGATGATAAGCAACTTTAAAGGCCATTTTCATTACATCTTGTATAGGGGTCTGAGGGCTCTCCTCAGGTGGTTTGAGCTTTGGGTTAGCTGGTAAGAGGACCTGGTGGGACCCGGTGTAGGCACTGACAGGAGAAGAGAGGAGTGAGTGGGTGGAGGGGTACCTCAGTACCTGCTACCTCAGCAAGGGGGCAATGGTCTGAAAACCAGCGGAGGTTTGGGTTTTTGATCTAATAATTGGAGGGGAGAAATCTGGTTGCTGAGGTGGGAGTGACAGCAGAGACTCTGGAGCAGAAGGCTGAAGGTGAGGATCTATTGTATAAGCATAGTTCATGATGTGAGCGAAGGATTGAAAATTCCTGCCCATAGGGAAACCTCCTTTCACCCTTTTGAGCACTTTCAGAAGTTAAAAAGGTCATGCGGGGCTGGGGATGTGGCTCAACCGGTAGCGCGCTCGCCTGGCATGCGTGCGGCCCGGGTTCGATCTTTAGAATCACATACAAAGATGTCGTGTCGGCCAAAAACTAAAATATAAATATTAAAAATTCTCTCTGTCTCTCTCTCTCACTCTCTCTTTAAAAAAAAAAAGGTCACACAGAATTTGAGGATCTAGAGACCCCTCTGGGGGCCATCGGTTTTGGTTATCTAATTGGTAGTATGGCCAATGCTCTGTACTGAATTAGATGAGGAGTTTGGGTTCCATCAGGCAGCCCCTGTATGCTCACATCCCCATGACTTACAGAAAAAGTCGGCTTTTCCCCCACACAGCCGTGACTGTTTGTGGCTTTGATAGTCTGCCAGGCAAACATAGTAATCCAGGCTAGCCAACCTGCATCTGTCTTGCGTGTCCCCACATCAATAATGTTTGTTTCCATTACCTATGGTATGGAGGGTATTTAATGGTATTTTAGTGGGATCCTCTTCATCAGGGATATCCCAATAGGAAAGACCTATAGCCAACTGACAAATGTCTGGGTGGAGAGATGGCCACCAGGTCCCTAAGGTGGCTGTATGCAAGTTAGATTATACTTTTTTTCCAGTAGGATTTGTGATCAGCCATCACTGCTGAACGGGCTGATGAGGGTTAGGACTATTTGTGGCCAAGGGGTCAGTCTATAGCCTTATCCACATGGCGAATACGCAATTTGAAAGTGTTACTAGTCTTTTACAGTTTGCAGAAAGAGTCTGGACAGGGCGCAGGGTTGAGATGAGAGGCATCGATTCAGGAAGTGATTCCGTCTACCTTTACCACTGTACGTGTTATAAGTAGCACCTGGTATGGTCCTTTCCAGCGGGGTTCCAGGGATGACACCTGATGGTGTCTTACATAGATGAAGTCTCTTAATTGATATTGATGTGGAGTCCCCTCATCCCCAGTTTGGTAGGCAGTGGCCAGCTGTTTTTACAGGTATCGCTGAGTTCTTTCAAGAGCTTTAAGTCTGTCAAGAAAGGGGGTGTGGAAGGGATCGTTAGGTCTTGGAGTTGGGGTTAGGTCCCTTACTGGTGGAGGGGCCCCATAGAGAATTTCACAGGGGATGAGGTTACTCAAGAAACAGAGGGAGTATTTCTTGCATGAAAATTTGCATAAGGCAGGAGCATAGTCCAATCTTTTATGCTGGTCGCTAAGCTGAATTTTGTTAAGGTCTCTTTAATGGTTCTATTCATTCTTTCACCCTGTCCTGTCCTCAACTCTGGGGTCTATAAGCACAATATAACTTCCAATTAACCCCCAGGTTCCTGGCTCACCCCTGACTTACCTGGGCCATGAACTCCTGTGCATTATCAGACCCTGTTACCTTAGGCAGGACGTATCTTGGAAAAATATCTTCCACTATCTTCTTGAGCATCATTTGCGCTGTTTCTTTTCTTCTTTTTTCTTTTTGTGGGGAGGGCTTCAATCCATCCTGAAAATGTATCTACAAAGACTAGGAGATATTTATGTCCATACCTTGCTGGCTTAATTTCAGTAAAGTCCACTTCCCAGAATTGTCCTGGTCTGGTTCCTCGTAGGTGCTTTCCTGCAGGAAGCTTGAAAGGGTAAGCATTAAGCAATTGATGGAAGCAACAGGGTTTTTATACCCATTCAGTTATTTCATTTTGCTGTGAGTCTGTTAGTGGAAAACTCTGTTTTTGATACTTCAGAAATACCTGCAGTTTCTTTGAACCAAGGTGAGTGAGTTGATATGCATTTTCTACTGACATAGTTAGAGCCATGACTGTAGGAGTTTTTACTGGAAGATTTAGAAATTCCACTTGGGGGCCTTCAGGGTTAAAACTTATTTTGGTCCGGAGCTTGGTGAGCAGATATCTGCCCATCAATGGGGCCAGGCATTCAGGGATTTCTAAAAAAAAGTGATGGATTTTTTCTTTCCCCAGGTCCATGGTCCTCTTAGTTGTCCAAGCCCGACATTTACAGCCATTAGCCCCTTGACCTAGAGACCTTTTATTTGATAGAGGGCCTAATGGGGCCTTAAGGGCTGAGTTTATTGCCCCTGTATCCACTTCAAAGTTTACTGGGGTCCCCTCCACTTCAAAAGTTACGCTGAGTTTGGGGAGGGGATCTGAGCCCCAACCTTTGTAGTCATCCTCAAGAGTCAGAATGGCTGCCTCCCGTGGCTGTCTTTTTCTAGGGCACTCTTGAACCCAGTGTCCTCTTTCTTTACAGTAGGCACATTGATCTGAGGTCAGGGGGGCCTCTGGCGTGGGACCAGGTATCCCTTCCTGTCTCCCTGTTTCTTATTTTCTGGCCCTTTGGTTGTTGTGACCGGGACCTTAGTCAACTCATTAGTCTGTCTTTTGTTTCTTTTATCCTCCCTTTGCTCCCTTCTCTTCCTCAGTTTCTCTTTTATAGTATACTTTCTCGGCTTCTCTGACTAAATCTCTCAAAGTCATATCTTGTAATCCATCTAAGCATTGTAACTTTCTTTAAATATCCAGGGCAGCATGCCCAATAAAGGCCATTGTGACAGATGCCTTTTGATCCTCTGCATGAGTATTGAAAGGAGTATATATCCTATGCCTCCATAATTCTCTCTAGAAACATAGAGGCAGATTTATCAGGCCCTTGAATAATCTCTATTGCCTTGGCCAAATTAGTTGGTCACCTAGCGGCCGCTCGGATGCCCACTATTAGAACCCGGTGAGAAGTGGACAGATGCTTTCTACCTTCAAAGTTTTGGGGAACCAGTTGGGTTGATTCTAGGGAAAGCCGGCTTTGATTATGTTGGGAAGATATGTCAGTCTCCCATCTGGTCTTAGGATTTTTTTTCTAGCTTCCAGGAGGATTCTCTTTTGTTCCTCTGTCATAAAGAGAGTCCCTAGGAGTTGTTGAAAGTCATCCCAAGTAGGCGGCTCTGAAAACATCAATGACTCAACCAGACATGTGAGCCGGGTAGAATCCTCGAAAAAATGGGGATTGTTATTTTTCCAGTTATATAGGTCTGAAGAGGGGAAAGGCCAATATTGGTAGGCTTGCATTTTCCCCCCATTGCCTTTGTCAATCATTGGCCCGTAGGGACATAGGGGGATCATCACAGGAGTTCCAGGGTTTTCAAACATTTGCCGCCAGCGAGTTCCCTTAGCCAGGCCAGCTTCCTCCTGGGGAGGAGGGGCTGTGTGTGCCGCGGATGAGTTATCTGGAGGGCGCTGGGCTAGCTTGGCTTCGTCCAATGGTGGAGAGGCTGAGTCAGCTGCAGGGGAATCATTTAGAGGGTGTTGGTGGTTGGGGGACGAGGGCAGGGAATAAGGAGGGGAGGAGAGTCCAGTAGAGTCAAATCTTGTGACTCAGGGAGAACAGAGGGTGGAGGAGGAGGAGGAGAAGATGGTTTGAGAGATCGTGGGCGAAGGAGTAGGAGTGCGGGCAGGGGCAAGGAAATGCTTCACCCATGGAGGAGGAGATTTGCAGAGGTCCTGACAAGTTAAGATATATGGCTGTTCATCTGGATGGCTATGTGTGCCCAGTTGAAAGACAATATCTCTGGCTTATTAAATTAGTGGGAAGCAGAAAGATCCTTCTAGAGGCCATCTAAGTCCAAAGGTGGGCCATTCTGAGGCACAGAGAGTCTGGCAGGTCCAGCGTTTCACTGAATAAGGAAAGATTCTGAGCCCTTAAGTGAAATTTGGTCCAGTGATCAAGGGTCAGGGACATGGGTATTGAAGTACTGTGTCCCATAATGAAAGATACACAAAGAGTGAATGCAAGGACAGACGACACAGACAAAACAAGTCAATAAAGACATTCAATGGACATCCAAAACAGAGACCAGGACTGAGTAGCCAGCAAAACCCAATGGGCTGGAAATACCGAATCCGATACAAAATATCACTGACTGAGTCGAGAAGACTATTGTTCCTCGATTTTCCGAGTCCTTTGGGGCGTCCCCCAGGGACGTGGCCTGTGGCTCTGTGACATGTCTGTCAGCCACCATTGGAGAGAGCTCACGCTCTTCATTGACAGCCATTTTTCCAAGCCCTAAGGTTAACACTTAAACCAGAAAGAGGCGCCTTGCTTAACCCAAGAGGAGCCCGTTAGGGTCTCTTGTCTGCCGCTGCCAGAACTCGGTGGAATCTCCATATGTAAAGGTCGGGCGAGCATTGAAGGAAGAGACCACCAAGAGACTGTCTTATCCAACAGCAAAGGGTTTATTGGGGGTCCAGCATGCTGGGGCTCAGAGCTCACTTGAATAGAGCAGAGAGCCCTGAGAGCAGTTTAAGCAGAACATATATACTTTCCTTGCAGAGGGCAGGGAGGGAAGTTTACTGATGGGTCTTGGCGAGTGGTCGGTTTGCGTGCAACTGGGTGAGGGAGTACATTCTACACTTTGGCAGTTGGAAACAGCACATTCTGGGAACAAGATGAGCAAACAGTTCTCAATATTTCAACAGTGTTTTGTTAAGCATAAGGAAAAACAGGAAGTGACAAGTACCTATTTTATTAACCTTTCACTACCGACTATCCTTTTTGACTGGATGTTCTCTTCTACATTCTATTATCCAAGGTACAAGGTCCTATGCCATTGTATATCGATTTATTCAAAGCTAAATATCCCAATCAAGGCCCCAGTGCCCTTCTGGGTTTCAAATGTTAGTTAGATTTCTGTTTTTATACATATATTTTACCTCTATATTTTTATACATATTGCAGGTTCCCAATACCATTATTCATTCAGCAGAATGATTCCTAACCGAAATCAAACATGTTATTAACCCTAAACATACACTCTTACCTCAATCTAACTTTACAGAAGAGCAGGGACAGAGTTGGTCTTATAATACAGGAATGTAGTGGATCTTCCACCTGCTGAGAACCTCAAAGGTCCATGCAGACATAATCCCTGGAGAAGATGTAGGCACCTCTGTAGGACCTGAGAGAGCAAAAGTCATTTTCCATTGAAAACAACCTGGTCAGGGTGAAGGGTTGTGTCTGAATCAGCCTCTCTATTCTTAATGTAGAGAAGATGGACCAAATGAGACCAGTGTGGAGAGCTGTTACTGGGTGCCTATGGTTGATATACCATTCTAACTTGTGAAAGTGTCACAGGAAGCAGGGGCAGCCTCCATCTCATGGGAAGCTTGGAAGCAACTCTTAGGACAAAGTGGTTGACAAGGCAGTGAGTTCATTCAGTTTCTGACGGAAGTGACCTCACCTCACTTCCTTGGTGATGGAACTCTCTGAACTTGTGATCCAGGAAGCCAGTCAAACAGTGCCAGTCCTAGTCCCAGTCGCAGTGGTTTCACTTTTTGGATTTCCCGAGGGCAGAGTCAATCTTTCTTGGTACCTACTGATGTTAGGATGGCCAAATGGCAGGAAATCTCTGAAGACGGGCCTTTTATGAGAAAGCAGGTAGTGGCTCACCACTGGCTCCTGACAACTTCAGAGAGTTGGAAAAGGACACAAGATCAGAGACAGGACAGGCCATTTCAGGGGAACCAGAATGTCCCACAGTCAGAGGACACTCCAAATAGTCACAACCTACTTGGGGAAAAGAGGTGCCTTTGTGGGTGTGGGTGTGGGTTTGTGGATTTGGCTCTTGTTCTGAGAATAGGTACAAATGATGTTTGTTTGGTTTGGACTGAATTGTTTCTAGTAAGTCGTTTGACAATGCGAGTGTTTCTGTGTCTCTGTATCCCACTGTGTCCATGGTTATAGATTTTAGAAAAGAGAATGCATCAATTGATGTGTCCTGTCTATTAGAAAGCTTACCAGCATTCATCCTCCCCAATTTGTAAATGAAATGCGGCTTGCCATATTGATGGGCAACACCTACGATCTTCCTAAGTTCCTGTTTTCTTCCTGAAATCTGGCCACTATCCATAATAGGCTCATGGCTTTGTATCCAAGATATGTACCACCTCCAAGCTCTGTGACATGGCCATGTACTGAATAGCTGAAGTGAATGGCGAGCATCTCAGAAAACTCACATACCAGTTTGACCTGTAATGTCTCATTGTGGAAACCCTGCTTTGCGCCTTTTCTTACCTATTGTTCTATTGCCCTAAATGTCAGGATGGTCTTTGCCTCAGGCCAACGCTTTGTGAAGTCTGAAGAAAACCTTTTTCAAATAAAAAGAATTGGCATCACCTGTGGCTCTTTGCTTAATTGCTCTGCAAAGGGATTTGTCTGAATCAGCGTCCTGGCCCTGTGTTAGGCTGTGGCTTAGATTTTCAGCAACTGATGGATCTAAAGAAAGATCCCATGTGTGCATCCAAAACCAAAATGACAAAAAGAGCAGTCATTGTGGATAAGTCTTTCGCCTTCCTCTGTAAGGTTTCTGACATCAATCAAGTGAGAATAGGGATCCTTTAGGTCAAATGAGTTCTTCAAATCCCTGCAGAGGCTAGCACATAGGTGCTTGGGTTTTCTCATGACTCCAATTAACATAAAGAATCTAAACCCAACAGTCAGTAGGTCTCAAATTTGAGAAGTGGATAAGTATTAATGGCAGTCCTATTTGATCACTCCTGGTTCAAAGGAAGGGTGTCCAGGTCACTCAGAATTTAGGTAAACGAGGAGCAAGGGAGCGTATTCTGGACACTGTCTTGGGCTGCATTCCTCATGTAAATCTCCAGCCAGAGGATATGATGAGTGTCTATATGGAAGAAGATGAGGGCCATGTGGGAGTGTTTTGGTTTTAATTGTGGTCATTTTTGTGGCAGTTGGAATGGATGGTCTTATAATACAGGAATGAGTCCACCTGGGTTTGAACTGTGGCGTGATTCCCCTTAGAGACTGAGTACAGGAATAGAACTTAGAGAAGTATTGCCATGAATTGGGTTGGGATTTTAGGAAGCCAAGTATGAGAGTCACCCTTGGAAACTGACATCTAGGCCCAGGGTGGCTTTCCAGAGATCACTGGGAATCTCAGGCTGGATATCACATGATTTTATTCTGAAAGACTTGGCAGGCTTAGTTGAGAGTCATAACACACATGGACCTCACATTGTAGACCTCAATGGGCCTGGATTTATGTGACCTTTTGGCCAATCTTTGGGAAACCTTGCCTGTGAGATTTCTCCAGAACTTTCTTTGAAATGAACTTCCAAAACACTTAATGGTCCCTGAATGAATTGAAACCCACATGCTGCCAAATTCATCCTTGAAAAATTGCTAGATAAATACCATGAAATTTTTGAAATTCCCATGACCAGATGGTACTGGAGAAACTTTGGATGTCCTGTTGCTGATCATGAATATGCAGGACAGTGACATGATTGACTGAGTTTCATGAAAATTGTGTAGAACAGAGATTCCAGGAAGTTGGACCCTGCTGAGTAGTGGGCCTAGTGCAGTGATGGGCAGGTGTGTGATAATAAAAAAAAAAAAAAAAAAAAAAAAAAACAAAAAAAAAAACAAAAAAAAAAACATCTGTGGTTGGGCCATGTGGATCTGCCATTGGCTTCCAATTGGCTTGTGACTGACATGGTGCAGCCAGCAGACGCTTCTATGTAAAGGCATCTTGTTATATGAAGAGGATTCAGGCCAATGTTTAGAATCAGGTTGCTATGGTTAAGGAGGCAAGCTATGTGGGATAGAAGCCTGGTTGGTGGATTCTCCTGCAGACCCTGACCCACCACACGTGACAGAACTCCCTCCAGCACTGTGTCCCAGTTGAATTCCTTGTATTTCGTGAAGCAAATACCAAATTCCCAATGCAGCAGCAAGAAACACCAGGAAAACTGGAGGATGACCAAATGGCTTAAGAGTTCAAAAGTGTAGACAATTAGCCCCCAGTGGCCACAGTTTACCTACAAAGAGAGAATTAAGGACTGCTTCCTAATGTTTTTTGGAAAATAAGAAATCATGTATTCCAGGTCACATAGAATCATACCCAGATTTGATGGTCTCACTACAAAGGAAGCTAAATCTCCTGACTACAACATATATTTCAAGTGCCCAAGCTCAGAGGCAGTTACTCAAGAAGTTTTTAGTCCAGCAGAGCTCCATGTTTGTGGAGTTTTTCCCTTTCCCTTACTTTTGGAATCTTCTCTACCACCTCCAAGTTTGTGAACTCCTGAACATATTCGATTCCAGATAAGTATTCACAGATTTTCTAACGCTTCCACTCTAATTGTGTTTTACTTGTAATGAAGGTAAAGTCAAGGCATTGTTCTGGATGAGAGTGGGAAGATATTTTTGTAGCACATATTTGCATAAACATTGGAATCGTTTTCCAAATTTCCATTTGAAATACTGAATCCCTGACACCAACACATGCCCAACTAGACTCTGACTACTAATCCTAATATGATGGGGAAAATTAACCCAAAAAGAATAGAAATACAAGCAGTTAAGAGGACGAATGATGTATCATTGGAATTGCCTTTTGCATTATATAGGGTATATGTTATAAATCTAGTCAATTTTTTGTTGAAATGGTTCTCCATGTGTTTTTAAAGTTAACGAATATGTGAATTCCTGTCTCCCTTTTTCTGTAGCCTATTCTGTACATGTATTTTAATATGCACATATAGAATCCTACCTGGTACCACACGTACATTCTTGTGAGGTGGCTGACTTGGCAGATACAAATTGTGAGAAGAGATCACTCCTCCTGAATGCTGTTGGAACTGAAAATTCAGACTATTGTTGATCTTCCTAGTACAACAATATTATACATGAATCCATGTTCAGTAAAACGAATTTATTTCGATCTGTGGATGACATATATTTCATGGTGAATTTCAATTGGCATATATTGCTACTTTTTAATGTCTGTGTGTGTGTGTGTGTGTGTGTGTGTGTGTGTGTGTGTTTATGTATATACACACACACTCTAGATTTTTCAAAATGTGAAATATATGTGTCTTACTATACACTCCATAAATTCATTCATTTTCATGTATGTGGATTAATAATCAACTTTTCACAAAATTATTCTGAGAAATATTCATCCACCTGAACTACATATTTGATTCCTAGTACTGAAAACTAACTTCAGTAAATGGTGCATACAAATCCTAATATTTCTGCAGTAACTGACCCAGTTTAATATCAATGCAAGTAGATTTCTATGGGACATGATGTGTATTTTGTCATTCATTTTTATTCAATACTGGTAGATTTCTATTTCTTCAGTTAATACACATGATAGGGTATATATTTCATCAACAAGTTAAGAAATTAATAGGCATTTTGTTTTACATTCCATCACTTCCTAATTCAAAATACATGTTTTCCACGAGGTTTCTTCACTGGTCTTTTCATGTGACTTCTTTCACAAAATGCAAATGTCACACTAATGTTTGTACCGAAGTCTAAATGGAAAGTGAGTATGGATTACTAAAAACATCAATGTCCAGGTTGCCTACTGCTATCAAATGTCAATCCTATTGGTGACTAAATATTTGTTTCTTCCTAAGATTATATATTCAACCTCAAGCCTGTTGAAAATGTCTGATCCTATCACTTACTATTGTATATTGATTTATCTGAGACATCTGTGCAGAATATAATTCAAAGCTAAGTATCCCAATCAAGGGCCCGATGCACTTCTGGGCTTCAAATCATAACTAGATTTCTGTTTTCATGCTTATATTTTCCCTCTATATTCTTGTAAATATCGCAGGTTCCCAATACCATTATGCATCCCTCAGAATGATTCCTAACCCAAATCGAACCTGTTATTAACCCTAAGCATACACTGTTCCCTCAATCTAACTTTACAATAGAGCAGGGAGAGAGTTGGTCTTACAATACAGGAATGTAGGGGATCTTCCACCTGCTGAGAACCTCAAAGGTTCATGCAGAAATGTTCCCTGGAGAAAACTTAGGCAGCTCTGAAGGACCTGAAATAGCAAAATCATCTTCCATGGCAAAAAACCCGGTAAGTATGAAGTATTCTGTCTGAATCAGCCACTCTGTTCTTAATGTAGAAAAGATGGACCAAAACAGGCCTGTGTGGAGAGCTGATCCCTGGTGCCTATGGTTGATATACCATTCTAACTAATGAATGTGTCAGAGGAAGTAGGGGCAGCCTCCATCTCATGGGACCCTTGTAAACAACTGTTAGGACAAAGTGGTTGCCAAGGTATTGACCTCATTCAATTCCTGAAGGAAGTGACCTACCTCACTTCCTTGGTGATGGAACTCTCTGATCCTGGGATCCAGGAAGCCAGGCACCCAGAGCCAGTCCCATTCCCAGTCCCAGTGGGCACACTTGTTTGAATTTACCAAGGACAGAGTCAGTATTTCTTGTTACCTCCTTATGTGAGGATGGCCAAATGCCAGGAGAACTCTGAAGAGGGGCCTTCCCTGAGAAAGCTGCTGGCTTCTGACAACTTAACAGAGTTGGCAAAGAAGGCCAGTTCTGATACAAGACAGGCCATTTTGGAAGAACATAGTATGGTCCACCAGTCAGAGGACACTACAGATAGTCACAGACCTACTTGTGGGAAGGAGGTTCCTTTGTGGGTGTGGGTGTGAGTTCATGGTTTTGTCTCATGTTCTGAGAATAGGTAGGAAAGGTGGTTTGTTTGGTTTGGAGTCGACTGTTTCTAGTAAGTCATTTGACAAGGCGAGTTTTTCTATGTCTGTATATGCACTGTGTCCGTTGTTGTAGTCTTTAGAAAAGAGAATGCATCAATGGAGGTGTCCTGTCTAGTAGGAAGCTTCCAGGCATTCATTCTGCCCTTTTTATGAATGGACTGTTGCTTGTCTTATGGACAGGCAACACCTACTATCTTCCTAAGTTCCTGTTTTATTCCTGAATTCTGGCCTCTCTCCAGAATAGCCTCATTGTTTTGTGTTCAAGATATGTACCACCTGCAAACTCTGTGAGATGGCCATATACTGCATAGCTGAAGGGAAAGGGAAGATTTCAGAAACCTCAGATATCATTGTAAACAGAAAAGTCTCAGTGGAGAAACCCTGCTTTGGGCAATTTGCTTACCTATGGTTCCCTTGCCCTGAATGTTAGGAAGGTCTTTGCCTCAGGCCACCCCTTTGTGAAGCCTGAAGAAAACAGTATTCAAATGGAAGGAATGGGCATCACCTGTGGCTCTTTGCTTAATTGCTCTGCAAAGGGATTTGTCTGAATCAGCGTCCTGGCCCTGTGTTAGGCTGTGGCTTAGATTTTCAGCAACTGATGGATCTAAAGAAAGATCCCATGTGTGCATCCAAAACCAAAATGACAAAAAGAGCAGTCATTGTGGATAAGTCTTTCGCCTTCCTCTGTAAGGTTTCTGACATCAATCAAGTGAGAATAGGGATCCTTTAGGTCAAATGAGTTCTTCAAATCCCTGCAGAGGCTAGCACATAGGTGCTTGGGTTTTCTCATGACTCCAATTAACATAAAGAATCTAAACCCAACAGTCAGTAGGTCTCAAATTTGAGAAGTGGATAAGTATTAATGGCAGTCCTATTTGATCACTCCTGGTTCAAAGGAAGGGTGTCCAGGTCACTCAGAATTTAGGTAAACGAGGAGCAAGGGAGCGTATTCTGGACACTGTCTTGGGCTGCATTCCTCATGTAAATCTCCAGCCAGAGGATATGATGAGTGTCTATATGGAAGAAGATGAGGGCCATGTGGGAGTGTTTTGGTTTTAATTGTGGTCATTTTTGTGGCAGTTGGAATGGATGGTCTTATAATACAGGAATGAGTCCACCTGGGTTTGAACTGTGGCGTGATTCCCCTTAGAGACTGAGTACAGGAATAGAACTTAGAGAAGTATTGCCATGAATTGGGTTGGGATTTTAGGAAGCCAAGTATGAGAGTCACCCTTGGAAACTGACATCTAGGCCCAGGGTGGCTTTCCAGAGATCACTGGGAATCTCAGGCTGGATATCACATGATTTTATTCTGAAAGACTTGGCAGGCTTAGTTGAGAGTCATAACACACATGGACCTCACATTGTAGACCTCAATGGGCCTGGATTTATGTGACCTTTTGGCCAATCTTTGGGAAACCTTGCCTGTGAGATTTCTCCAGAACTTTCTTTGAAATGAACTTCCAAAACACTTAATGGTCCCTGAATGAATTGAAACCCACATGCTGCCAAATTCATCCTTGAAAAATTGCTAGATAAATACCATGAAATTTTTGAAATTCCCATGACCAGATGGTACTGGAGAAACTTTGGATGTCCTGTTGCTGATCATGAATATGCAGGACAGTGACATGATTGACTGAGTTTCATGAAAATTGTGTAGAACAGAGATTCCAGGAAGTTGGACCCTGCTGAGTAGTGGGCCTAGTGCAGTGATGGGCAGGTGTGTGATAATAAAAAAAAAAAAAAAACAAAAAAAAAAAAAAAAAAACAAAAAAAAAACATCTGTGGTTGGGCCATGTGGATCTGCCATTGGCTTCCAATTGGCTTGTGACTGACATGGTGCAGCCAGCAGACGCTTCTATGTAAAGGCATCTTGTTATATGAAGAGGATTCAGGCCAATGTTTAGAATCAGGTTGCTATGGTTAAGGAGGCAAGCTATGTGGGATAGAAGCCTGGTTGGTGGATTCTCCTGCAGACCCTGACCCACCACACGTGACAGAACTCCCTCCAGCACTGTGTCCCAGTTGAATTCCTTGTATTTCGTGAAGCAAATACCAAATTCCCAATGCAGCAGCAAGAAACACCAGGAAAACTGGAGGATGACCAAATGGCTTAAGAGTTCAAAAGTGTAGACAATTAGCCCCCAGTGGCCACAGTTTACCTACAAAGAGAGAATTAAGGACTGCTTCCTAATGTTTTTTGGAAAATAAGAAATCATGTATTCCAGGTCACATAGAATCATACCCAGATTTGATGGTCTCACTACAAAGGAAGCTAAATCTCCTGACTACAACATATATTTCAAGTGCCCAAGCTCAGAGGCAGTTACTCAAGAAGTTTTTAGTCCAGCAGAGCTCCATGTTTGTGGAGTTTTTCCCTTTCCCTTACTTTTGGAATCTTCTCTACCACCTCCAAGTTTGTGAACTCCTGAACATATTCGATTCCAGATAAGTATTCACAGATTTTCTAACGCTTCCACTCTAATTGTGTTTTACTTGTAATGAAGGTAAAGTCAAGGCATTGTTCTGGATGAGAGTGGGAAGATATTTTTGTAGCACATATTTGCATAAACATTGGAATCGTTTTCCAAATTTCCATTTGAAATACTGAATCCCTGACACCAACACATGCCCAACTAGACTCTGACTACTAATCCTAATATGATGGGGAAAATTAACCCAAAAAGAATAGAAATACAAGCAGTTAAGAGGACGAATGATGTATCATTGGAATTGCCTTTTGCATTATATAGGGTATATGTTATAAATCTAGTCAATTTTTTGTTGAAATGGTTCTCCATGTGTTTTTAAAGTTAACGAATATGTGAATTCCTGTCTCCCTTTTTCTGTAGCCTATTCTGTACATGTATTTTAATATGCACATATAGAATCCTACCTGGTACCACACGTACATTCTTGTGAGGTGGCTGACTTGGAAGATACAAATTGTGAGAAGAGATCACTCCTCCTGAATGCTGTTGGAACTGAAAATTCAGACTATTGTTGATCTTCCTAGTACAACAATATTATACATGAATCCATGTTCAGTAAAACGAATTTATTTCGATCTGTGGATGACATATATTTCATGGTGAATTTCAATTGGCATATATTGCTACTTTTTAATGTCTGTGTGTGTGTGTGTGTGTGTGTGTGTGTGTGTGTGTGTTTATGTATATACACACACACTCTAGATTTTTCAAAATGTGAAATATATGTGTCTTACTATACACTCCATAAATTCATTCATTTTCATGTATGTGGATTAATAATCAACTTTTCACAAAATTATTCTGAGAAATATTCATCCACCTGAACTACATATTTGATTCCTAGTACTGAAAACTAACTTCAGTAAATGGTGCATACAAATCCTAATATTTCTGCAGTAACTGACCCAGTTTAATATCAATGCAAGTAGATTTCTATGGGACATGATGTGTATTTTGTCATTCATTTTTATTCAATACTGGTAGATTTCTATTTCTTCAGTTAATACACATGATAGGGTATATATTTCATCAACAAGTTAAGAAATTAATAGGCATTTTGTTTTACATTCCATCACTTCCTAATTCAAAATACATGTTTTCCACGAGGTTTCTTCACTGGTCTTTTCATGTGACTTCTTTCACAAAATGCAAATGTCACACTAATGTTTGTACCGAAGTCTAAATGGAAAGTGAGTATGGATTACTAAAAACATCAATGTCCAGGTTGCCTACTGCTATCAAATGTCAATCCTATTGGTGACTAAATATTTGTTTCTTCCTAAGATTATATATTCAACCTCAAGCCTGTTGAAAATGTCTGATCCTATCACTTACTATTGTATTTTGATTTATCTGAGACATCTGTGCAGAATATAATTCAAAGCTAAGTATCCCAATCAAGGGCCCGATGCACTTCTGGGCTTCAAATCATAACTAGATTTCTGTTTTCAGGCTTATATTTTCCCTCTATATTCTTGTAAATATCGCAGGTTCCCAATACCATTATGCATCCCTCAGAATGATTCCTAACCCAAATCAAACCTGTTATTAACCCTAAGCATACACTCTTCCCTCAATCTAACTTTACAATATAGCAGGGAGAGAGTTGGTCTTACAATACAGGAATGTAGGGGATCTTCCACCTGCTGAGAACCTCAAAGGTTCATGCAGAAATGTTCCCTGGAGAAAACTTAGGCAGCTCTGAAGGACCTGAAATAGCAAAATCATCTTCCATGGCAAAAAACCCGGTAAGTATGAAGTATTCTGTCTGAATCAGCCACTCTGTTCTTAATGTAGAAAAGATGGACCAAAACAGGCCTGTGTGGAGAGCTGATCCCTGGTGCCTATGGTTGATATACCATTCTAACTAATGAATGTGTCAGAGGAAGTAGGGGCAGCCTCCATCTCATGGGACCCTTGTAAACAACTGTTAGGACAAAGTGGTTGCCAAGGTATTGACCTCATTCAATTCCTGAAGGAAGTGACCTACCTCACTTCCTTGGTGATGGAACTCTCTGATCCTGGGATCCAGGAAGCCAGGCACCCAGAGCCAGTCCCATTCCCAGTCCCAGTGGGCACACTTGTTTGAATTTACCAAGGACAGAGTCAGTATTTCTTGTTACCTCCTTATGTGAGGATGGCCAAATGCCAGGAGAACTCTGAAGAGGGGCCTTCCCTGAGAAAGCTGCTGGCTTCTGACAACTTAACAGAGTTGGCGAAGAAGGCCAGTTCTGATACAAGACAGGCCATTTTGGAAGAACATAGTATGGTCCACCAGTCAGAGGACACTACAGATAGTCACAGACCTACTTGTGGGAAGGAGGTTCCTTTGTGGGTGTGGGTGTGAGTTCATGGTTTTGTCTCATGTTCTGAGAATAGGTAGGAAAGGTGGTTTGTTTGGTTTGGAGTCGACTGTTTCTAGTAAGTCATTTGACAAGGCGAGTTTTTCTATGTCTGTATATGCACTGTGTCCGTTGTTGTAGTCTTTAGAAAAGAGAATGCATCAATGGAGGTGTCCTGTCTAGTAGGAAGCTTCCAGGCATTCATTCTGCCCTTTTTATGAATGGACTGTTGCTTGTCTTATGGACAGGCAACACCTACTATCTTCCTAAGTTCCTGTTTTATTCCTGAATTCTGGCCTCTCTCCAGAATAGCCTCATTGTTTTGTGTTCAAGATATGTACCACCTGCAAACTCTGTGAGATGGCCATATACTGCATAGCTGAAGGGAAAGGGAAGATTTCAGAAACCTCAGATATCATTGTAAACAGAAAAGTCTCAGTGGAGAAACCCTGCTTTGGGCAATTTGCTTACCTATGGTTCCCTTGCCCTGAATGTTAGGAAGGTCTTTGCCTCAGGCCACCCCTTTGTGAAGCCTGAAGAAAACAGTATTCAAATGGAAGGAATGGGCATCACCTGTGGCTCTTTGCTTAATTGCTTTGGAAAGGGATGTGTCTGAATCAGCCTCTTGGCCCTGTGTGAGGTTGTGGCTTTGAATCTCAGAATCTGATAGATCTAAAGAAAGATCCCATGTGTGCATCCAAAACAAAAATGGCCAAAAGAGCAGTCATTGTGGATGAATTCTTTCGCCTTCCTCTGTAAGTTTCCTGACCTCTATCAAACGAGAATAGGGAAGATACACCAAGCCAATTGAGGGCTCCTTTTGGAAAAATTGTACCACTGATGACAGAATCAGCATAAGTATCCAAACACTACCACAATTCGCTGCACCAGCAGATAGTTCACAATGCATACAAGTGAGTTCACAATGCATACAAGTAATACATATTCCAAGCAAGTTCTGCAAGCAGTTCAGTGATGGGTATTGCAGAACCTGTATATTGGTTTTATCTTTGTCTTCACCGGCACTGGGATAAAGATAGGAATTCTGGCAATAATGGGTAAAGAAAAAATTATGTAACATTCCAGAAGGCACTAAAAGAAAACAATTTTCATAACAATTTACATTATCTTGAAGAGAATTATTAAATATAATGAAAAAAAAGGTAAAAGTAAAAAAACAGGTCTGTTAACCTCCTATTTTTTCACATATTAAAACAATCCTGAACAGTTGTTTACCCCATTTAAATTAAACTATTTAATTCACGTGAATTAAAAAAAAATGGACCCATTTTTTCATGAGCACTCATCATATATGATATATGGACATACACACATTCAAACATATAACACAAAACACAAGTGTGCACACATAATAAATACATACAACACATAATATAATAGTAAAGGCCTTATAACTTTTTACAGGTGAAATCATCATTGCAATGTTTAAAAACTCTATAGACAAAAAATAGAACTGATCAGCAAAACATTAACCTAGGTCTGTATGAGCTCAAAAAACATAAGAGAACTTCATGATGTGGTAAAGGGCAATAATAAAATAGATATTGAAAAAAGCATCCCTGTTCTGTCGCCGATGTAAGGATAGCCAAACTGGAGTTTTGCACATCAGCTGTTATGGATTTGAGCCAAATCATCTTATTTTGGTCTATAGAAATTGCTTTAGTTAATCTCTCTGGAATCCAAATCGGCTGCTGTTCTCCCTGTGGAAACACATAAACAGACCCCCGACTTTAGGCAATCACTGAGTCAGAACCTTAGTTAATCTCTCTGGAATCCAAATCGGCTGCTGTTCTTCCTGTGGAAACCCACAAACAGACACCCAATTCTAGAAAATTAATGGGTCAGGACCTTTCCATTGTCCTGTTAGAATATCCTTCCAAAGTACCTTGGGCTTATACACATTTTTTGGACACATATGCGTTTCTGCAGCACTAAGTCCTGAAAATCCAAATTTAAAAAGTTTAGAGTTAAAAAGGGTTGTTTTAAGTTCATCTTTGGGGAATTTATATCTCTTCCCAATTCCGTCTTCTTACTTTAATAAGTACATTTTAATAGTTTGATGTGCTCTTTCAACTCTGCCTTGTCCCTGTGGATTGCTTGGGATTCCTTTTATATGAGTAATGCCAAATGATGAGCAAAATTGTTTAAAAGAGTTAGAATTATAACCAGGGGCATTATCTATTTTAACTCTTTTGGAATGACCAAGTGGCAAAATTTTGTAAGCAATGAGCTACAACATCTTTAGTTTTTTTCCAGCATGAAGGGAGCCCAACAAAAATCCAGAAGAAGTATCAACTGTAAGATGCAAATATTTTAATTTTCCAAATTCTGGCAAGTGTGTGACGTCCATCTGCCAAATATGGTTAGGTATCAATCTTCTAGGATTGACTCCAAGATTAACTTGTTGTAAAATGATCACACAATTTTGACATTGTTTTATTATTTTTCTAGCTTGTTACTTAGTTATTTTGAAATGCTTTTGTAAAGTGTTAGCATTGATATGCAACTTTTTATGAAAATTTATAGCTTCTTCTAGTGTAGAGAAAATATGTATGTATGTCATGTGTAGTTTTATCTGCTAAATCATTGCCCAAACTAAGGGCTCCAGGCAATCCTGGATGTGCCCTGATATGTCCTATTAATAATGGATCTTTTCTGTCCCAGATTAGACTTTGTATAGTGGAAAGGAAAGAGAAAACAGTAGAGGAAGGGGAAATCCTACCAGCATCTTCAAGGGATACTATAGCATTAACTATATACTGACTATTGGAAAATAAATTAAACACAGAATCTTTAAACATCACAGAAGCTTATAATACTGCATTAAGCTCTACCTTTTGAGCTGATTGTTGGGGTATTAAAAATGTAACAGTTTGATCAGGTGTAACAATTGCTGCTGTACCATTATTTGACCCATCAATGAATATATTTGGAGCATTCATGATAGGTGTTTTCTTGTCATTTTTGGAAAAATTACAGGATGAGATGACCAAAAAGACAATATAAGATTAGATGGTAAGTGGGTATCAAAAGAAATATTAGATTTACACATGATTATTGCCCAAGTATTTAACTCATTAGCTAATTAATCAATTTGATTCATAGTGTATGGAGTAATACTTTTGTTGGGAGAAATTCCAAACACTCACTTTGCTGCTTTTATTCCTATGAGTATTAATTGTCGGTTAGCCTTGGGATACCTATTAATTATAGTGTTAGAAGAATAAGAAAAATGAATCCATTATAATGGAGCTTCTTGCCAACATACTCCTGTAGGAATATTTTTTGTTGGTAGTACAATAAATAATAAAGGCAATATTTTATCAAATCTATCCAGATGCATATTTCCCATATATGTTTCAATGATTTTTAATGCCTTTCTTGCTTCAGGCGTTTACATTCTGGGTGAATTTGGATCAGATGGACCTTTTAGGATATCAAATAAAGGTCCCAACTCTCCTCTTTGTATACCTAGATAAGGCCTTATCCAATTTATGTCTCCTAATAACTTTTGAAAGTCATTAATTGATTGCAGTTGATCTACTCGTATTTGAATTTTTGGTGGACTGACCATGGTTGAGGATAATAGAACTCCTAAATAATTAATTGGAAAATTTAATTGTACTTTATCAATTGTTATCTCTAGATTATAATTTTTAATAAGTTTGTAAGTGTTGCATAACATTCTAGCAATGCGTTTTTACCTTTGTGTGCTAATAATACATCATCCATATAGTGAAATATTTGTATTTCAGAATTTTGATTTCTAAGTGGCTGGATTACTTTGTTAACATAAATTTCACACATAGTTGGGCTGTTAGGCATCCCTTGAGTGAGTACTTTCCACTCATACCTCTGATCAGGACCTTCGTGATTCAGTGCAGGGATAGTAAATGCAAAACGTGGACTATCCTCAGGAAGAATTGGAATTGAAAAAAAAAATCTTTAATATGTATAACTAAAACATACCAAGTTTTTGGCAAAGCAGACAATTGAGGGATCCCCGACTGAGCAGGTCCAAAAATAACCATCTCATTATTAATGGCTCTTAAGTCTTGCAATAATCTCCATTTACCAGATTTCTTTTTGATGACAAAAATGGGAGTATAATGGGGAGATACAGAAGGTTGTATATGTTCTTCTGCTAATTGTTGTTTGACCAGGTCCTGGGGTGATTGTATCTTTTCTTTAGTCAGGGTCCACTGAAGAACCCATACTGGTCTTTCTGATTTCCAAGTAATTTTTATTGTCTCAGTTGCCCTTTCTGAAAATCCAACCCAAGTCTGTCTGTTGCTTGGTCTATTTGAATTGGTGCTGCTATACCTTGTTCTAGTTTTTCTAAACTTTTTCCTTTCAAAAAACCTTCTCTAGCCATAATAGTGGGTGCATTTTGATTGATGTTATTTGTTAATGTCAAACCTAATTGATCTAGGACATCTCGTCCCCATCAATTTACAGGAAGATGATCCAATACATATGGCTGTATAGTTCCTTCACATCCCTCAGAATCATTCCAATCTAATACCATTGCACTTCTATGGGGATTAGTCGCCACTCCTAGGTCTCAAAGCGTTTGAGTGGCTTGTTGTAATTGCCAATGTTTTGGCCATTCTTGATGAGAGATGATGCTAAGGACTGCACCTGTATCCAGTAGCACATTAAATTCATGTCCTTGAATATTTGGTTTTAGCATGGGGCGAGAATCTAAATTTAAAGAAAGCATAGCCCAATCTAAACCTGTGGAGCCTAATCCCTTGGAACCTCTTTCTACAGCATGACTGGAAAATTTATCATGTAACCTGGGTATTATTAGTAACTGTGTTATTCTATCTCCTGGTGCAATTACTGATATGTCCTTTGGAGAACTTGCTATAAATTTTATTTCACCTTCATAATGAAGCGATCAATTACCGAAGGACTTATCATAAGTCCTTTTAGATTAGAAGAGCTGCGTCCCAATAATAAGCCTACTGTTTTTTTGGAAAGAGGTCCTTTCACCCCTGTGTGAATGATATGAACCCCCATCTTTGCAGTTAGTACTGATCTGGTGGAGGCACAGATGTCCAACCCTGCACTCTCTCTGATTTGTCTGATGAGGCGTATGATGGACAATGTGTCCTGGGCACTACCCTGATGGGGTTGCTGTGTTCCTCCAGTGCTCCGTATATTTGAGGTTTTTGGCCCCAGAGCATTGGGACCCCTGTCCATTTTTTGGCAATCGAGCACAATGCCTTTCTCCATGATATCGTGGGTAAACAGCTGGTCCTTGTTCGTTTTTTGATAATGAGGTATTCTCTATGGGGGTTTGAGAACGGCATTCATTAGCCCAGTGTCTCCCTCTATGGCATCGTGGGCAAATACCAATTATTCTGCTCCTTTGGTATCTAGTTTTGTTAAACCCTCCTCCTATGGAGCAATTCCTCTTAAAATATCCTGTTTGTTGACAATTGTAGCATGTTCCTGGCCTTGCATCTAAAGCCTGTTCTACTGCAGCTGCCACGACTTGCTCTTATTCATTAATGTCTCTACATAATTTAATATATGTGTTTAAATCTTCATGTTTCCATGGTCTAATGATATCTCTACACCAACGATTTGCTTGGTCATAAGCCAGTTGTTTTATTAATGGCATTGCTAGTTCTGTATTCCCAAAAAACTCTGGTAGCGATTTGAATAAGCCTATCTACAAATTCAGCATAAGATTCATTAGCTCCTTGTATTACCTTAGATAATTGACCTTGTAAACCTCCATGTCCTTGTAAAGTCTTCCATGGCCTAACTGCCTCTGCAGCAATTTGTGTGTATACACCAGGATTATATGCAATTTGTTGCTGCTGATCCTCATAGGGTCCCTTTCCTAACAACATATCTAGATTTCTCTGAGGATAACCAGCTTCTGCATTTCGCCTAGCTGTCTCCTTGCAAAATTCCTCATTGGCAACCTTCCATAACAGGTATTGACCTCCATTTAGCACAGCTTTACACATATTAGCCCAATCTACTGGCGTCATATTCAAGTTGTTAATGAATTCCTCCAAGCTTACAATGAGGGGTGCTTGAGAACCATAGGTTGTTACAACCTCTTTTAGCTGCTTCACTATTTTGAAATTTAAAGCATGGTGAATTCGCTGCCCTCCTACCTCAAATAAAGGGCATGTTAATACTTGAGATCCTGTCTCAGGATCCGAACTATCAACTGTGGGGTTTGGGTGCCTCCCAGCATATGGAGGTGGCCTTGTTATTTGGACATTTACATTCTCTGGTGATAGAATGGTGTTAGTAACAGTCTCCTGTAGAGGTGGCACTGTTGGTTGGACACTTACACCCTCTGATGATAGAAAGTTGTTAGTAGCAGTCTCCTTTTGTAACTTTTCCCCTGATGGCATTTTCTGTCCTAAGCTTTGTTCCTCTATCTTTGTCTGAACTAAAGTCTTTGGACTAAGCAAAACAGATATGAACGTCCTCAATGGCAATGTTTCAACTGGCAGAGTCCCTGGGCTGTTCTTTTCTCCTCTTTTTAATCTTCACCATGATGGTTCCATTTTGGTATATTTAACAACTCCTCCTTAAAAAGCCATGGGCTACATTTTTGTATTGTATCAACGTATGCCCTGACTGTTCTTGACTTTAATGAGATGCCTCCTTCCTCTAACAATTTACTTAACAGTCTTTCAGTTTGTTTTTTACTAATTTCTGATCCCGTATTTCTACTATAATACAACCCAACAAGATGATGCCAAACAAAACCGAGACAGAATGAAATAAAAAGAGAACAACAAAAAGTCATTATGGCCTTTCTATCCTCCTGACATGTGAATCAGTCCTTTCTCAGTATCTGTTCCTCAGACGTAAATAATTTTTCCTCAGATGTGAGAGGTTTCTCTTCCATCTCACTCATCTCTATGGACAGGAAAGTTAAAACAAAAGTGAAGCAAAACAAAAGAGGAATCCTAAAATGGCTACCCATCCTCTCACCCTGCCCTCAGGGGAGAGCAGTTTACCTTATCACTTACCCTCAGTCACTCCCCATGCGAGCCACCAAACGCTGCAGTCTTCCTGGGCATGATTCAAAAGCCACTTTTCAAAAGAAACAAACTTTATTTTTAGAACCACAAATGACAAACAAAACAGCTCCTCAGGAAAAAAAACCCTCAGAGCCCAACTGCCACCACTGGCTTCCTTGTAAAGTCTCTGTCACACCCACAAGCCTCTCCACCTCCCACAATCCTCCTCCTCTTGATGTCGTTTGGCTGGGTCATGTGGGTGGAGCCAAAAAAGTCCCACAATGAGCAGCTCTGTGGTCTGAAAGGGCAGGGAAACAGCCCAATGAGCATCACCGCAGAGGAGCCAATCAGCTAGATGTTGCTGGGGCTGCTGTGAGCCAATCATCAGCTGGCAGTCGGAAAGGGCGGGGAAAAAGCTCAATGAGCATCTCCAATGAGCATCACCACAGAGGAGCCAATCAGCTAGATGTTGCTGGGGCCGCTGTGAGCCAACAATCACCTGGCAGGTGGATGTTTCTGGGAGCAGGAAGTTTGCTGGGGCCCCTTCAGCTGTGGCTCTCAACAAATTGGTGTCTCCTTTCTCTGTAGACTGTTCGGCACATGTATTTTTATATGCACATATAGAATCCTACCTGTTATCACACCTACATTTTTGTGAGGTTGCAGACGAGGCAGATACAAGTTATGAGAAGAGATCACTCCTCCTAAATACTGTTGGAATTGAAAACTCAACCTATGGGTGAGCTTTCTAGTAGAACAACATTATTCATAAATCCATTTTCGGTGAAATAAATATTTTTGCACCTGTGGATGATATATATTTCATGATGAATTTCGATTGGCAAATATATTGCTTGTTTTTAATGTCTGTCTGTGTGTGTGTGTGTGTGTGTGTGTATATATTTATATATATATACACACTCTCTATATTTTTCAAAATATGAAATATATGAATCTTATTATACACTCCTTAAAATCATTCATATTCATGTATGTGAATTTATGATCAACTTTTCACAAGATTATTCTCAGAAATATTCATCCACCTGAAATACATATCTGTTTCCTAGTACTGAAAACTAACTTCTGTGAATGGTGCATACAAATCCTAATATTTCTACAGTAAAACCTAGTTCAACAACAATGAAAGCAGTGTCCCATGGTACATGATGTGTATTTTTAGGTTCATATTTATTAAACAGAGGTACATTACTATTTCTTCAGTTTATGCACAAAATAGGATATATATTTCAACCACAAGTTCACAAATTTATAGACATTTGTTTCAATTTCAATCACCTGTTGCTTCAGAACACATATATTCTTCCAAGGTTCTTGACTGGTCTTTTCATGAGAGTTCTTTCCAAACACATTATTTTAGATTTCCATAATCATAATTGAAGCAAAACTCACACACTTTTCATGATAAACCATAACCCTAATATTACCGTTAGTGTATAACTGGTTATCATGAATGTATGTATATCAATTTAAGATTTCTTGTATATTTTAAGATATCAAATCAATCCACTATTTAAAGTTGGAACCAGTTATATAATTTATTCACAGTATGGTCTATTCATACATTATTTCTATATACATTGACACAGGGTACTCTACTTTGTTCCCCAATTACGTCTTCAAAATATTGCTCCCAGTAATGGTGGAAGAAATGCTCATGTCACCTGATCTACATATAAATTTTAACAAAGTAATATTCTGGACACAGAAAGCAAAACTCAATCTTATGATTGTAGCAAAGCCTAAAAGGAAAATGAGCAAGGATTACTAAAAATATCTATGTCCCCGTTGTTTAATGCTCTCAAATGTAAATCCTATTGATAAATCCTATGTATTTGTTTCTTCCTAAGATTATTTATTCAACCTCAAGCCTGTTGAAAATGTCTAATCCTATCCCTCACTTTATACTTTGCTGATTTCTTAATGTGTCTATTGATATCTGCTTTCCTACATATTTTCCCCAGTTCATCATTGTGATTGACTCTTCACATGTGCTGACATTTACATTCACTCTCTTATTGAAAAGAAATTGCTAAAGAACTTTTGGTCCAAATCCTATACTCACTGTTGTTTCTAAACCTAGAGACTATCATCCTAAACCTACGGACTTTCCCTTTATGACTTGATGTACTTTTCGACACTCAATAATCCAAGGTACAAGTTCCTATGCCATTGTATATAGATTTATCTGAGACATCTGTGCAGAACATAATTCAAAGCTAAGTAACCCACTCAAGGGCCCAATGCCCATCTGGGCTTCAAATCTTACCTAGATTTCTGTTTTCATACTTATATTTCACCTATATATTCTTGTAAATATTGCAGATTCCCAGTACCAATATTCGTCCTGCAGAATGATTCCTAACGCAAATCGAACGTGTTATTAACCCTAACCATACACTTTTCCCTCAATCTAACATTACGGAAGAGCAGGGACAGTGTGACCAGGAAAGTCTCAGTGCAGAAACCCTGCTTTGGGCCTTTTGCTTCCCTATTTTTCTGTTGCCCTGAATGTCAGGAAGGTCTTATCCTCAGGCCACCCCTTTGTGAAGCCTAAAGAAAACAGGTTTCAAATGGAAATGAATGGGCATCACCTGTGGCTCTTTGCTTAATTTCCTTGGAAAGGGATGTGTCTGAATCAGCCTCTTGGCCCTGTGTGAGGCTGTGACTTAGATTATCAGCACCTGATGGATCTAAGGAAAGATCCCATGTGTGCATCCTAAACCAAAATGGCAAAAAGTTCAGTTATTGTGGATGAAGTATCTTCCCTTCCTCTGTTAGATTCCTTGCCACAGTCTCTGGCTGGGCACAAATCACGAGCCACCACACAACTTGTAGATTCAAACAGCAATTCTTTATTCCCGAACTCACACCGGCCGTCTACAAACACATTCTGGGGGAATCCACGTTCTCTGCCCAAATCCACCTCTGCCCAAATCCACTACTCTGCCCAAATCCACTCCACATGGGCTTCTGTCTCCCAAAATATACTGTCTGACCCTAAGAACTCAAGAGGAAATCAGCAGCAGGATACGCCCTATTCTAAGGGGGGAACACCCTAATCTCCTATTATGCTAAACTGCCCTATTCTAAAGGGGGAACACCCTAAACACGGATCCTGCCCTGGTCCTTGAGCAAGGTCACCTTACATGCAATGTCCTGGAAAATGTCCTATTTCCATGAGTCCTTCCACTAAAGAAACATGGGAGTACGCTGGCAAGGAAATTGTCATTCCTACTTGGCTGATGGCTCCCAAAAATTCCTGACATCCATCAAGTGAGAATAGGGATCCTTTGGGTCATATGAGTTCTTCAAGACCTGAAGAAGTGCTTGGGTTACTCATGACTCCAAATCACATAAAGAATCTGTACCTATCAGTCAGAAGTAGTCAGTCAATATTGCTCCCAGAAATGGTGGAAGAAATACTCATGTCACCTTATCTACATATACATTTATTCACAGAAATATTCTGGACACAGAATTCAAATTTACATTTATGATTGTACCAAAGCCTAAATGGAAAATTAACATGGATTACTAAAATCATCCATGTCCAAGTTGCCTAATGCTCTCAAATGTCAATCCTATTGGTGACTACATATTTGTTTCTTCCTAAGATTGCATATTCAAACTCAACCCTTTGAAATGTCTAAGCCTATCTCTCACTTATTACTTTGCTGATTTCATAATGTCTCTATTGATATCGGCTTACCTACATATTTTCCCCAGTTCATCATTGTGACAGACTCTTCACATGTGCTTACATTTTAATTCATTTTCTAACCGAAATCCTATTGCTAAAGAAATTTTATTCCAAATCTTACACTCACTCTTCTTCCTAAACCTACCTACTATCTTCCTAATCCTACCGACTATCCCTGTTTGACTTGATGTTCTCTTCTACATTCAATCATCCAAGGTACAAGGTCCTATGCCATTGTATATCGATTTATCTGAGACATCTGTGCAGAACGTAATTCAATTCTAAGTATCACAATCAAGAGCCCAATGCTTTTCTGGCCTTCCAATCTTTCTTGGATTTCTGTTTTCATACATACAGTTCACCTCTATATTCTTATTGGTATCGCAGGATGCCAATACCAGTATTCATCCACAAAATGATTCCTAACCCAAACTGAACCTGTTATTAACCCTAAACATGCAGTGTTCCCTCAATCTTACTTTACAGAAGAGCAGGGACAGAGTTGGTCTTTTAATACTGGAATGTAGGGGATCTTCTACCTGATGAGAACTTCAAAGGTCCATGCTGAAAGGATCCCTGGAGAATACGTAGGCAGCTATGAAGGACCTGAGAAAGCATAAGTCATCTTACATGGCAAACAACCTGGTCAGGTGAAGGGTTGTGTCTTAATCGGCCTCTCTCTCTTCTTAATGTAGAGAAGATGGACCAAATCAGGCCTGTGTGGAGAGCTGTTCCCAGGTGCCTATGGTTGATATACCATTTTAACATGTGAAAGTGTCACAGGAAGTAGGGGAAGCCTCCATCTCATGGGACCCTTGGAAGCAAATGTTAGAACAAAGTGGTTGCCAAGGCCGTGACCTCATTCAGTTCCTGAAGGAAGTGACCTAACCTCACTTCTTTGCTGATGGAACTTGGCATCCAGGGAGCCAGGCATACAGAGCCAGTCCCAGTCATACTCCCAGTGGTGTCACTAGTTTTGAATTACCAAAGACAGAGTCAGTCTATCTTGGTACCTACAGATGTGAGGATGTCCATATGCCAGGAAAGCTCTGAAGAGGGCCCTTTTATGAGAAAGCAGGTAGTGGCTCACCACTGGCTTTTGACAAGTCTCAGTGAAAAAAACCCTGCTTTGGGACTTCTAATTACCTATTGTTCTGTTGCTCTGAATGTCAGAAAGTTTTTTGCCTCAGGCCACCTCTTTGTGAAGCCTGAAGAAAACAGTTTTCAAATGGAAATAAATGGGCATCATCTGTGGCTCTTTGCTTAATTGCTTTGGAAACGGATGTGTCTGAATCAGCCTCTTGACCCTGTGTGAGGCTGTGGCTTAGATTCTCAGCACCTGATGGATCTAAAGAAAGATCCCATGTGTCCAATACCAAAATGGCCAAAAGAGCAGTCATTGTGGATGAAGTCTCTCGCCTTCCTCTGTAAGGTTCCTGAATTCCATCAAGTGAGAAGAGGGATCTTTGGATCAAATGAGTTCTTCAAAGCCCTGCAGAGGCTAGCCCATAGGTGCTAGTGATTTCTCATGACACTAATTCACATAAAGAGTCTAAACCCCACAGTCAGAAGACCTCAATTTGGATAATTGAGAAGTATTAATGGCAGGCCTATTTGATCATTCCTGGTTCACAGGAAGGGTGTCCAGGCCACCCTGACTTTAGGCAAATGAGGGGCAAGGGAGGTTATTTTGGACACTGACTAGGGATGCTCCCCTTTTGGAAAACTCCAGCCAGAGTTTATCATGAGTGTCAATATAGAAGAACATGAGGGCCATGTGGGAGTGTTTTGATTTCAATTGTGGTCATTTGTGTGGCAGTTGGAAGAGGTGACTGGGTACACCTTGGCTTGAACTCTGCTGTGATTCCCATTAGAGACTGAGTTCTGGAACTGACCTCAGAAAAGTATATCCATGAATTGTGTTGGGATTTAAGAGGCCATGCATGAGAGTCGCCCTTGGAAACTGAGATCTCCGTCCAGGGTGGCTTTGCATAGAGCACTGAGAATCTCAGCCAGGTTATCACATGTTTTTTTTAATGACTTGGCAGCCATAGTTGAGAGTCAGAAAACACATGGACCTCACATAGTACACATCATTGTGCCTGGATTCATGTGACCTTTTGGCCACTTTTTGGGAAGCCTTGCCTGTGAGAATTCTCCAGAGCTTTCATTGAAATTAGCTTCCTCACCATTTAATGGTTCCTGAATTGAAATCCACAGTGCCTTCAATTTCATCCTTGAAAAATGGCTAAACAAGTACCATGAAATTTTTGAAATTCCCATTACCAGATGGCACTGGAGAACCTTTGGATATCATGTTGATGATCATGAGTGTACCAAATAGTGCCTTGATTGACTGGGTTTTGTGAAAATGGTGAAGAACAGAGATACCAGTAAGTTGGAGCCTGCTGAGTAGTGGATGTAGAGCAGTGGACGGTAGGTGTGTAAATAAATATATTTGGTAGGACCACCTGGATCTGACATTGGCTTCAAAAAGCCTTGTGACTGACAAGGTGCAGGCAGCAGACCCTTATATGTAAAGGCATCTTGTTTTATTTAGAGGTTTCAAGGCAATGTTCAGAATCAGGGTGCTATAGTCAAGGAGGAAAGCTATGTGGGATAGAAGCCTGGTTCATACATTCTCTTGGAGACCCTGACCAACCATACGTGACATAACTCCCTCCAGCATTGTGTCCCAGTTGAACTCCTTGTATTTCGTGAAGCCAATACCAAACTCACAGTGTAGCAGTAAGAAACACCACAAAAAGTGGAGGATGACCAAATGGCTTCACAGACCACACGGGGATACACTTAGCTCCCAGTGGCCACAGTTTACCTACAAAGAGAGAATTCTGAACTGCTGCGTCATGTTCATTAGAAAATAAGAAACCATGTCGTCCACGTCACATAGATGCAGACCCAGATTTGATGGTGTCACTACAAACGAAGCTAAATCTTCTGACAATTACATATATTTCATGTGCCCAACCTTAGAGGAAGTTTTTCACGAAGTCTTTAGACCAGCAGAGCTCGATGTTTGTGGAGTGTTTACCCTCTCCCTTACTTTTGGAAACTGTTCTTCCAACTCCAGTGTTGTGAACTCCTGAGCATTTTCCCTTCCACATATGTATTCACAGATTTTCTAACTCCTTTCCTCTAATTGTGTCTTACTTGGAGCGATGGTTATGTCTAGGCATTGTTCTGGATGAGAGTGGGAAGATTTATGTGTAGCACATGTTTGCATGCACATTAGATTCATTTTCATATTTTCCATTTGAAATACTGAATCCCTGACACTAACCCATACCCTACTAGACTCTGAGTACTAATCCTAATATCCTGGAGAAAAGAAACCTAACTGAATATAAATGCAGACCTTTCATAGGAAGCATGGTGTATACTTGGATTTGCCTTCTGCTTTATCAAGTGTATGTGCTATAAATCTAGTCAACTTTTCATTGTAATATTTCTCCATTGGTTTTTAAAGTTACCACATATGTAAATTCCTGTCTTCCTTACTCTGTAGCCTATTCAGCACATGTATTTTTTTATGCATGTATAGTATCCTACATGGTATCACATGTACATTATTGTGAGCTCACTGACTTTGTAATATAAAAATTATGAGAAGAGATGACTCCCCCTAAATACTGATGGAACTGAAAATTCAACCTATGGGTGAGCTTCCTAGTGAAAAACATTATACATAAATCCATGTTCATTAAAATGAATATTTTTGGATATGTGGATGAATTATATTTCATGATGAATTTCGATTGGCATATGTATTGCTACATATTAATGTGTGTGTGTGTGTGTGTGTGTGTGTATTCTCCAGATTTTCCAAAATATGAAATATATGTGTCTTATTATACACTCCATAAATTCATTCATGTTCCTGCATGTGTATTTATAAACAACATTTCACAAGATTATTCTCAGAAATACTAAACCAGCTGAAATACATATTGGTTTCCTAGTACTGAAAACTAACTTCATTGAATGGTGCTTACAAATCCTAATATTTCAACAGTAACTGACCCAGTTTAACATCAATGCAAGTAGATTCCTATGGGACATGATGTGTATTTTGAAGTTCATTTTTATTCAACACTGGTACATTACAATTTCTTCAGTTTTTGGACATCATAGGATATATATTTTCATCCACATGTTCACAAATTTATAGGCATTTGGTTCACATTCAATTACTTCCTACTTCAGAACACATGTATTCCTCCTTGTTTCTTTATTGGTCCTTTCACTAGACTTCTTTCTAAAAACATTTTTTCGATTCCATAATTATTTTTGAAGCAAAACTCACACACTCTTCATGATAAACCGTAACCCTAATATTACCATTAGATATATAACTGATTGGAATGAATGTGTATATATCAATATAAGATTTCCTATATATTTTCAGATGTAAATTCAATCCATTATATAAAGTTGGAACCAGTAATATACTTTATTCACAATATGGTCTATTCATGCATCATCTCTATAATCATCAACACAGGGTACACCTATTTGTAGCCCCAGTAATAATGTATAAGTTTTCAGAATATTGCTCCCTGTAATGGTGTAAGAAATACTCATGTCACCTTATCTACATATACATTTACCACAGAAGTACTCTGGACACAAAAGGCAAAGGTCACACTTATGATTGTGCCAGAGCCTAAATGGAAAGTGAGCATGGATTACTAAAAACATCCATGTCCATGTTGCCTAATGCTCTCAAATGTCAATCCTATTGGTGACTACATATTTGTTTCTTCCTAAGATTATATATTCAACCTCACGCCTGTTGACAATATCCAATCCTATCACTCACCTTATACTTTGGCTGATTTCCTAAGGTCCCTATTGATATCTGCTTTCCTACATATTTTCCTCAGTTCATCATTGTGACTGTCCCTTCACATGTGCTGACATTTACATTCTCAAACCAAAACCCTATTGCAAAAGAACTTTTGGTCCAACTCCTAGACTCACTATTCTTCCTAAACATACTGAGTATCTTCCTAATCGTACGGACTATCCCTTTTTGACTGGATGTTCTCTTCTACATTCAATCACCCGAGGTACACGGTCCTATGCCATTGTATATCGATTTATCTGAGACCTTGGTGGAGAACATAATTCAAGCTAAGTATACCAATCAAGGGTACAATGCATTTCTGGGCTTCAAATCTTTCCTAGGTCTCTGATCTCATGCATGTATTTCACGTCTATATTCTTATAAATATCACAGGTTCCCAATACCATTATTCATATAGCAGAATGATTCCTAACCCAAATCGAACACGCTATTAACCCTAACCATACACTGTTCCCTCAATCTCACTTTACAGAAGAGCAGGGACAGAGTTGGTCTTTCAATACAGGAAGGTAGGGGATCCTCCACCAGCTGAGAACTTCAAAAGTCCATGCAGAAATAATCTTTTGAGAAGATGTAGGCAGCAATGAAGGACCTTAGAGAGCAAAAGTCATCTTCCATGGCAAACAACCCGGTCAGGACAAAAGGATGTATCTGAATTATCCTCTCCCCTCTGAATGTAGAGAATATGGACAAAACAAGGCCTGTGTGGAGAGCTGTTCCCGGGTGCCTATGGTTGATATACGATTCTAAATTGTTAAAATGTCACAGAAGTAGGTGCAGCCTCCATCTCATCAGAATCTGGAAGCAACTGTTAGGACAAAGTGGTTGCCAATGTACTGACCTCATTCAGTTCCTGAGGGAAGTGACCTCACCTCACTTCCTTTGTTATGGAACTCTCTGAACTTAGGATCCAAAAAGCCAGGCACCCAGAGCCAGTCCCAGTCCAAGTCCCAGTGGTCAAACTTGTTTGGATTTACCAAGGACACAGTCAGTCTTTCTTGGTACCTACTGATGTGAGGATGGCCAAATCCCAGGAAGGTCTGAAGAGGGGCCTTTCCTGAGAAATCAGGTAGTGGCTCACTGCTGGCTCCTGACAGCATCACAGAGTTGGCATGGAGACTAGATCTGAGACAGGACAGCCCCTTATGGGGCAATATATTATGGCTCACCAGTCAGAGGACACTCTGGATAGTCACAGACCTACTTGGGGGTCTGTGTGGTTGTGGGTGTGCGTGTGGGTCTGTGGTTTTGTCTCATGTTCTGAGAATAGGTAGGAAAGTTTGATTGTTTGGTTTGCTGTGAATTGTTTCTAGTAAGTCATTTCACAAGGCGAGTGCTTCAATGTCTGTGTATCCCACTGAGTCCGTGGTTGTAGACATTAGAAAAGAGAATGCATCGATAGATGTGTCCTGTCTAGTAGAAAGCTTCCCAACATTCAACCTGCCCAATTTATGAATGGTCTGCGGCTTGCCTTGTGGATGGGCAACACATACTACCATCCTAAGTTCTGGTATTCTTCCTGAAATCTAGCTAATCTCAAGAATAAGATCATGGTTTTGTGTCCAAGATATGTACCACCTCCAAACTCTGTGACATGGCCATGTACTGGATAGCTGAAGGGAATGGGAACATCTCAGAAAACTCAATTATCAGTGTGACCAGGAAAGTCTCAGTGGAGAAACCCTGCTTTGGGCCTTTTGTTTACCTATTCTTCTGTTGCGCGACCCCTTGCCCGCAAGGAAGACGCAACTCAGGAATCTTCTTTCAGCAGTTTATTCAGGCCCTTGATATTTCTTCTAATTCCTTGTCGGATGCCCCTCCCAGCCTTAATAAAGCATCCCAAGCCCCAATGCGAAGCTGCCACGTGGAACTTTCTCATAGGGTGCTGAAAAACCATGCAACAACTCTCCCAAACAAGGAGTTGTTTGTCACAGACCACAGTGGAGCCAGCACCATCCTGCAATGGCGACCATAATCTGCAGAAGCGGCTCACCACAGTTCCCCCCTTCTGTTTTCTGAAAACAATGCAGGCGAGAGTAGAGGTCCTATCCCACTGTGCAGAAGTGGCTTCATAGTATGGCTCAGACCTAAGGAGGGCCCTTCCCCAGATCCGAAGCCATATCAGCAGACGCCTTTTTTCGTGGGGCGGGGCGTGGACATCAAACCCGCATGCAATAGGACATGCTCTCCTTGAGGTCCACTTCAAGGATCACTCAAGTGCAGTGCCTTGCCTCGCATCCTGTATCGTGACGAAGGTGGACGAAGGGGGACAGCTGAGGCTGAACTGTGGCTGTACACAACGACAAACGAGTTGACAACACCCTGAAAGAAAGGCACGGACTTTAAGGCAATAGAGAAGAATTAGTGTGAAAACCCACCTGCGTGCAATGGCACCAAGACCGGCAGAGTGCAAGGGCTTTCCAACACTAAGAGAATAACGAGGAAAGACTTGCCGATCCCAGTGCAATGTTATAATAACTTGGGGTGCAACGACCATGTCAAAGATTTACTGTTTAAGATGCGCAAGCCAGACTTGAGGTGAATTGCCATTTTCTAAAGCTGCAAGAGCTTGGATGATCATAGCCTTATCGTGAGCATTGCGGGCCTTGAGGCGACAGAGAAACCACAAACAGAGAAACATACCGAAGCAACACATTGCACCAAAAATGCCTACCCCCACCCACTCTTTTTAAAAAAAGAAAAAGCAGAAGATATCCAATCGGTGAATTGACCCAAAGTCACGGGATCAACACTGGTGTTATTCAAGACAGCTATCTGGGTTAGTTGAGACTGGATCATGTCTTCCGCTTCCATGGACCAATTTCTGGCCAAATATTCGCCAATGATGCGGGAAGCATTCCTGGAATCATTAAATCTGACAGAGGTTATGCATAAATGTGCACGTTGGTCAACACAACCCAAAAGCACCAAGTCAGCCAATTCTTCTACCTGAGCTTGGAGTAAATCTATTCTTTGATTGGCAGCTAAAATCCCTGACAAAATATGTTGATTAATTGTATTTTGGGATTCAAGTATACTGGAAGTTTGTTGGACAACTTGATTAATGGTGGCAGCAGTTTGTACTTGATTGGCCATAGCCACTCCGGCTGTAACCGCTGCAGCAGCAGATACCGCCACGGCTGTCACTATAGCCGCTGTGATTCCAAAATCTCTGCGGACTCTAAGTAGCTCAACAATATGGAATTTATCAGGATCCGCAGTGACCGGGATTGGGACAAAAGTTGGAATTTTCATAACCACTGCTACAGTCCAGGAACCATTCCAACACTCAGATAAGATACAGGTAGTATGAGAACAATCCAGCATCCCCGAAGAGGTGGCCTTAGCCAAAAGGAATAAGAAGGGGGATTGGACACAGACCATTGCAGGAGGCAATGTGGCATTATACAACAGAGAGTCGACTGAAACAGATGTAAATCTATTACCTCGTTCACTTTCCCTAACAGTACCAGAAACATTAGCCAGCCAACTTTTGGCTCCTACCAACTGAGCCAGTGCAGAAATATCGGCTGAAGCCCCCTTTTCATTGGAAATCTGCCATTGAAACCAGGACCAACCTACTCCTGTAGAGGAGCTGGCACTATTGTTAAAGTTATAAACATACCTCTTAAGAGAGGGGGAAAGGGAGAAACCTTTAGCAACTTGATGCTTCTCCCAAGAATGATCCTGACAAGGCGTAAATGTTGGGGAGAAACCAAGATTAGGGGAACAGTAAGGAGAGGCCTTGAAATGAGTGGCATCATAAATACTACTAGAAGAAGGAGGCACTGGGATTAGTACCTCGGAGATAATAGCCAAGGTAGTTATGTTAAGAGCAGAGCTGCTGTTTGCGGGGGTACCTGAGCCTGATTGCTTCCCCGAAACTACCTTGCTCAATACAGCACTGATAATGCTCCCTGAGACCTGATTGGACCGCAATGGGTCCTCCCAGTTAGTCAAATTTTTGGTCTTAAGGCTAATGCAATTAGCGTTTCTAAGGCTGAAACAAAACTCCTGTGAGATTAACTTGAGATTGATTAAAAATGCTCTCCATGTCCCCTCTAGGAGAGGCACAGGGAGCAGACATCTCACATGAGGTAGAAAAAAGAGTGGGGAGGACACTAGAATTACCATGAACCGGCATCGGCATTGGCCATGCCCGTGCCACTGCCCACCACCGAATTGGTGTCGCCTGTGCCATCGGCACCAGCACCAGAGCCAGAGCACTTAGCAGAATGAAGATCCACATCACAGGATTGTTGTGGTATCTCTTGTTGCTGGTCAGTTGATGTCGAGACTCTTCTTGTCAAGCGTTCAGGGACCCACAACGGTTCCGTACGATCCTGGGGAAAAACACATACAGATCCTCGTGCCCATGTCAGCATGGGGTCAGGGCCGTTCCATTGGCCCGTAAGAACATCCCTCCACTTAACATAGCCAATCACACAGGGCTGAGGGGACACATGTCTATCGGCCGCAGAGCGACCATGAATATCCAAATTCAAAAAATTAATGGTAAAGAGAGCTAAGGACAGGCGTTCTTTAGGAGTGTGTTCAGCTCCTATTCCCCCCTTTTGTTTTTGTAAAGTTTCCTTTAAGGTGCGATGAGCACGCTCAACAATGCCTTGTCCTTGAGGATTGTAAGGCAAACCATGAGTAAGCTGCACTCCCATAGAACAAAAAGCTGTAAAATGTCTGCCAGTATAAGCAGGTCCATTATCAGTCTTAAGGGATGCAGGTGCACCCCATGCTGCCCATGCCTCTAAACAGTGAGTAATGACATTACGTGCCTTTTCTCCGGATAAAGCAGAAGCATGGATAATTCCAGAGCACGTATCAATGGAAACATGCACATACTTAAGGTTACCAAAGTCAGGTATATGTGTCACATCCATTTGCCAAACAACCAATGGCTTCAATCCCCGTGGGTTTACTCCATAATTAGGGGAATGAAGTAATGTGACACAATGGGGACATTGCAATACTATCTGCCGAGCATCCGCTCTTGAAATGAAAAAACGCCTGCGCAGCGTTAATGCATTAACAAGGAAGTTTTAGTGAAACAACTTAGCCCCCTCTAAGGAGGAAGCCAAGCATATCAATTGACCTCTAGTGGCTAAGTCCGCACAGGCATTACCCTGGGATAACGGACCAGGAAGAGGGGTGTGAGCCCGGATGTGCATTGGATAAAAAGAAGCAGTGCGGTTAGAGATAAGCTGTTGAAGCTGAGTAAAGTAAGCAGACACATTGTGGGCATCACTAATAGCTCCCACGGCCTCCAGGACTTTTAGTGCTTGTACCACATAGCTGGAGTCCGAAGTAAGATTAAAAGGAAAAGAACACTGTTTAAAAACTTCAATAACAATTTGTAGTTCTACCCATTGTGGATTTCCAGGAGCAAATTGATGCTGGATAGGGGGAGAGTCATTAATTACATAGGCTCCCATTCCAGACTTGGAACCATCAGTAAAAATGTTAACAGCCCCCGGAAATGGACTGGATGAAGTTACCTTAGGGAAAATGATGGGATGTTCTTCAACAAAATGGAGTAATGGATGAGAAGGGTAGTGATAATCAATACCCCCTTGAAACGAGCAACACAAAATAGCCCAGTTGGCTAGAGTAGCACATAAAACATTAAGTTGAGCTTTAGTGTAGGGTATGATAAGAGAAGAAGGTGATTGGCCGAAAAATTGAATGCTTTGTTGAATCCCTTTAAGTGCCAATGCTGCAACAGCATCAGGATAATATTCTAAGGATTTTCCTGGGGATATATGTGGGTGGATCCATAGTAAGGGCCCATCTTGCCACAGTACTCCAGTAGGCTGCCGCATAGTGGCAAGCACACATAACTGGAAAGGTTTATCACTCTGGAGCCTGCATAGAGTGGCATGCTGTAAAGCTTGTTCTACTTTTATAAAAGCCACTCTAGCCTCTGTAGTGAGGCTACGAGGGGAAGCAAGATCTGGATCACCCTTAAGAGTAGCATACAAAGGCTGGAGCACAATATTAGGAATATGTAAATATCCTCTTATCCAATTAATATCTCCCAGCAATTTTTGAAAATCATTTAGAGTTTGGAGATCTTGAGTCCTGAGGTAATTTTTTGCGGTTTTAATTTGTCATACCCAATTGTCGCTCCCAAATACCTGATAGAATCCCCCGTTTGAACCTTTTCAGGTGCGATGTGAAGTCCATGTTGAGCCAACAGCATCACGAGTTCTTTATAAGCCTCATTAACTGTCTGTTCTAATTTTGCGGCAAATAACACATCATCCATATAATGAATGATCTTGGTGGAGGAATACTTATGTCTGAGAGGTGTGAGTGCCTTCCCCACATACATCTGGCACATCGTGGGACTATTAGCCATCCCCTGCGGCAACACCACCCACTCAAACCTTTGATCTGGTTCTTCGTGATTACACGAGGGAAGGGTGAAAGCAAAACGTTGTGAATCTTTAGTAGGCAAAGGAATGGAAAACAAACAGTCTTTAATGTCAATAACAATTATATGCCAGCCTTGAGGAACAGAGGAGAGCAGAGGCAGCCCTCTTTGAATGGGCCCCATAAGTTGCATCTGAGCATTAACTGCTCGTAGATCATGCAGTAGGCGCCACTTCCCTGATTTTTTCTTAATGACAAATATGGGATTATTCCATGGAGAATTAGAAGGTTGGATGTGACCCAAATCAAGTTGTTCTTTGACTAGATCATGGGCTGCTGCCAGTTTAGCCGAGGGAAGAGGCCACTGAGGCACCCAAACAGGCTCCTCGGTGAGCCATGTTATGGGTATTGGAGCCCCAGTGGCCCCTAGGAAAAACCCAGAGCAAACCTGTTAAGCTTTTGATGACCTTGCACAGGATGCTTACGCCCCTGTAGGTGCCTTCCTAGTCCTAGACCTGGCCTATACCCCATATTTTGCATGATATGTTGAGACACTGGGGAATAGTCATTACTAAGAGTGAACCCCATGTCTTTCATCAGATCATGGCCCCATAAAGAAATAAGTAAATCAAGTACATAAGGCTGAAAGGTACCATCGTGTCCTTCCGAGTCCTTCCAAGATAGATGTCTACAGCTGATTTGAGGGGCTTGGGCATATCCAAGTCCTCTTAGTGATTGATCAGAAGCCTGCACTGGCCATCCCCTAGACCAGTCCTTAAGGGCTATGATAGTACTATCTGCTCCTGTGTCCAGCAATCCCACAAAAGATTTACCTTCTATGCTTAATTCCAAGGTGCGGCGACTGCTCATATCCAGTGACAAATAGGCACAATTTCCTCCGGTGGTACCAATCTCATTTCCTGTCCGTGACCTTGAGTCAGCAGGGAAGTGATTATGTAAACTAGGCAAAATTAGCAATTGAGCAATCCGATCCCCTGGGGAGATAGACACAATGCCCCTTGGAGCATCCACGATAACCTTTACTGCCCCTACAGTATCAGGGTTTATAACTCCGGGGAAAACATGAAGACCTTGTAGGATAGAGGATGCACGTCCAATTAGCAAACCTACAGTGCCAGGTGGTAAAGGCCCTTTGAACTCAGTTTCCACCAATTGGACTCCCATCATAGGTGTTAATACAAGTCTGGAGGTGGAACAGAGGTCCAATCCCGCGGCACCTGTAGTGGCTCTCCGCGTCTCATGGGATGGCGCAGAGAAGGCCATGTCTCGGGTTCGGGTGTGACATTCTCCAATGCCCCATATATTTGTGGGCCCTGGGGTCGGGGACCCCTTCGGCCGTTTTTTGGCCCAGCTGAAACAGGCTGTCCATGGATGTCCCTCACTGATCTACACTCTTTTGCCCAATGCTTCCCCTTTTTGCATTTTGGATACAGCCCCGGTTGACGAGGGCCATTAGAAGGGCCACCGCGAGGAGGTCCAGTAAAATTGTCTTTTTTGCGACAGTCACGTTTGAAATGGCCGAACTGACCACAATGGAAGCATGTTCCAGCACCAGGACCGCCCCCTTTTGCAATCCGAAAGACAGCAGCTGCAAGACCTGCATTAGTTAAAGGTCCTCCAAGCTCTCTACACACTTTTATCCAAGCTTCTATGCCCTTGTTTTTATAAGGAGCGATTGCTGCTTTACACTCCTTGGTGCATTGCTCAAAGACCAATTGCTTGATAAGGGGCATGGCTCTATCAGGGTCCCCAAAAATCTTTCCAGCGGCATCCACCATCCTTGCTACAAAATCTGAAAAGGGTTCTGTAGGGCCCTGCAGAATCTTAGTCAAGTTACCAGACACCTCTCCTCTATTTGGAAGTGACTTCCATGCCCGAATGCAAATGTTGTTAATTTGATCATATGCCTCAGGAGGGAATCCTGTCTGTTGATTAGCAAATCTGCCTTGTCCCAAAAGCATATCCTTGTCCCAATGGGGGTGTCCCGCCGCATGGTTTTGGGCGGCCTGCTCTACCGCGCCCTCTAGCACAAAGGCTCTCCAGTCTAAATATTTACCTAGAGAGACACAAGCCCGAACAAGGCTAGCCCAATCAGAGGGAGTCATACAGTATCTAGACAGACTCTCCACCTGAGTTAGTGTGAAGGCGGCATCCACCCCATAAGTGCGCACAAACTCCGCCAGGGTCTTCACAATTTTGAAATCTAAGGGCTCATGGAATCTTCCCCTATTGTCATCCTGGAAAACTGGATAAGCAAGACCCATCTCAGCGTTAACAGCCCTCCATGTTTGGGCATCGAAAGCTCTCCTCGAAACACCCCCACCGTACGGTGGCGGATCCGGAAGATCATTTTCCTTGAGCTCCTGTTTATTTTTGTTCCCTTCTCCTATAGTTAGACTCCCTAGCTGACGAGATAGTCTCCCGAGCTCTTCCTCCTCATCCTCCTCCTCCTCTGACCCACTTTTGCATGGGAGTGTGCGCAGCATACTGAGATCTGGATACAATCATTTCCTCCCCTGTTTCTCGCTCCGCACACTCCCATCCTCCTGAAATACCTCACTTCGTGCTGGAGACAATCGCCTCCTCCCCTGTGTCTCGCTCCGCACACTCCCATCCTCCTGAATTACCTCACTTTGTGCCGTCTCTGATCTTTCCTCATGTAATTGCTCTAAAACTTCCTGCCATTTAGTAAGTGCTTCCTGACATCTGCCATCTGCGAGGCAACTACGGATCATCTTCCAAAGGGGTATCACCCCACCCTCTAATATGCCCTGCTCAGAAACAAAGTCAAGATCTGTGCCTAATTTATCCCAGCTAGGTATAGTAAGGCTGCCCGAAAACGCAAACCACGGTGCAGCAATATCTGTCTTCTGTAAAAATCTCTGTAAAGTACTACGTTTCACTTCTAGGCCCTTGGAACGTAACAGGCCATCTAGGGCCAGGAGAAGCGGACTTGAAGATGCAGCACCCATGACACAACAAAAGACGCACAAAAAACAAAAGTGAAAGTAAAAGCGAAAGTACACAGTGCAGCTGCAATAAAATGTACCGCTCTCTCTGGCTTTACAGAGGAGCTACCCCGCTTTGATCGCGGGTCCCGCTTACCTGGGACTAACCCCTGCTTTGATCGCGGGTCCCACTTACCTGGGACTAACTGGTGCACCAACCCTGACTACTGAAAGTTCTGGTTCCCGGGTCTCGGCACCACTTGTCGCGACCCCTTGCCCGCAAGGAAGACGCAACTCAGGAATCTTCTTTCAGCAGTTTATTCAGGCCCTTGATATTTCTTCTAATTCCTTGTCGGATACCCCTCCCAGCCTTAATAAAGCATCCCAAGCCCCATTGCGAAGCTGCCACGTGGAACTTTCTCATAGGGTGCTGAAAAACCATGCACCAACTCTCCCAAACAAGGAGTCGTTTGTCACAGACCACAGTGGAGCCAGCGCCATCCTGCAATGGTGACCATAATCTGCAGAAGCGGCTCACCACACCGTGAATGTCAGGAAGGTCTTCTCCTCAGGCCACCACTTTGTAAAGCCTGAAGAAAACAGTTTTCAAGTGGAAATGAATAGGCATCACCTGTGCCTCTTTGCTTAATTGCTTTGGAAAGAGATGTGTCTTAATCAGCCTCTTGCCCCTGTGTGAGGCTGTGGCTTAGATTCTCACCACCTGATGAATCTATAGAAAAATCCCATGTGTGCATCCAAAACCAAAAGAGCCAAAAGAGCAGTCATTGTGGATGAAGTCTCTCTCCTACCTCTGTATGGTTCCTGACCTTCATCATTGAGATTATGGATGCTTTGGGACAAAGGTGTTCTTCAAAGCCCTGCAGAGGCTAGCCCATAGGTGCTTTGGTTTTCTCAATACTCCAATTAACATAAAGAATCTTTACCCCAGAGTCAGTAGGCTTCAAAATGGAGAATCAGAGCAGTATTAACGGCAGGCCTCTTTGATCACTCCTGGTTCACATGAAGGGTGCCCTGGCCACACTGACTTCAGGAAAACGGGGGCAAGGGAGCTTATTTTGGACACTGTCTTTGGCTCCACCCCTCATAGAAACCTACAGCCAGAAGGTATGATTAGTGTCTATATGGAAGAAGATGAGGGCCATGTGGGAGTGTTTTGGTTTTAATTGTGGTCCTTTGTGTGGCCGTTGGAAGAGATGACTGGGTCCACCTGTGCTTGAACACTGGTGTGATTCCTTTTAGAGACTGAGTTGTGGAACTTAACTCAAAGAAGTGTTGCCATGAATTGTGTTGGGATTTTAGAAGGGCACACATGAGAGTCGCCCTTGGAAACTGAGATCTAAGCCCTGGGTGGCTTTGCACACAGCAATGGGAATCTCAGGAAGGATATCTCATGGTTTTATTGTAAAAGACTTGGCAGCCATAGTTGCAAGTCAAAACACACATGGAGTTCATATTGTAGACCTCAATGGGCCTGGCTTCATTTGACCTTTTGGCCTGTCTTTGGGAAACCTTGCCTGTTAGAGTACTCCAGAGCTTTCATTGCAATGAGCTTCCTCTCCATTTAATGGTTCCTGAATGAATTGAAACCCAGAGTGCCTCCAACTTCATCCTTGAAAAATAGCTAGATGAGTACCATGAAATTTTTGAAATTCCCATAAACAGGTGGCACTGGAGAACCTTTGGATGTCCTATTGATGATCATGAGTGTACCAGACAGTGCCTTGATTGACTGGTTTTTATGAAAATGGTGTAGAACAGAGATGCCAGTAATTTGGAGCCTGCTGAGTAGTGGGCCTAGAGCAGTGGTCTGCAGGTGTGTGTTAAAACAGCTTTGGTGGGATCATGTGGATCGGGAATTGGCTTCCAAATGGTTTGTGACTGACATGGTACAGCCCCCAGACCCTTGTATGTAAAGGCATCTTGTTATATCTAGAGGTTTCAGGGCAATGTTCAGAATCAGACTCCTATGGTCAAGAGGGCAAGCTATGTGGAATAGAAGCCTGGTTGTTGCATTCTCCTCCAGACCCTTACGCACCACACGTGACAGAACTCCCTCCAGCACTGTGTCCCAGTTGAACTCCTTGTATTTCATGAAGCATATACTAAACTCCCAGTGCAGCTGCATGAAACACCACAAAAAGTGGAGGATGATCAATTGGCTTCACAGTCTACACTGGGAGACACTTAGCGCTCAGTGGCAACAGTTTACCTACAAATAGAGAATTAAGCACTGCTGCCCCATGTTCATTGGAAAATAAGAAACCATGTCCTTCAGGTCACATAGATGCAGACCCAGCATTGATGGTCTCACTACAGAGATAGCTAAAGCTTCTGACAACAACATATATTTCAAGTGCCCAACCTCAGAGGCAGTTACTCAAGAAGTCTTTAGGCCAGCAGAGCTCCATGTTTGTGGAGTTTTTACCCTGTCTCTTACTTTTGGAAACTCCTCTCCCACCTCCAAGTTTGTGAACTATTGAGCATTTTCTATTCCAGATATGTATTCACAGATTTTGTAACTCTTCTCCTCTAATTATGTCTTACATGGGGTGAAGGTAATGTCAAGGCATTGTTCTGAATGAGAGTGGGAAGACTTTTGTGTAGCACATATTTGCATACACATTGGATTCATTTTCCAATTTTCCTTTTGAAATACTGAATCCCTGTCTTTCATAGGTAGAAGGAATTCTCTTTCATAGAATATCCTGACACTTACAAGAAACAGCCCCCTGGCAGACATCCTGCCTGGGAGACATCCTGTAGCCATCTGTATCTCGAAGACTTCCTGCGGCCATCTGTCTTCCTGAAACATCCTGAGGTTATCTCACCTTGTGAAGACATCCAGGAACTACTGATAAGAGAGCTTTCCCATCTCCAGCATATAAATCCCCTCTGTGAACAATAAAAGTTTGCAGCTTGATCAGAACTACAGTCATGCTGTTATCTCTAGTGTCTTTTGTCCCTTCATTCCTCCCCATCTATGTTCGCTGCCCACGTTGATGTGTCCTGCCGGCCAGAACATCTGGCGCCCACTGACTGGGTCTCAAGCCTTTGACTGAGGGGGAACCCCGTCCTCCTGGAAGACTTGGTCAAGCGGAGCTCACGATTGCCTCAGCAGACACCACCGAGAGACATATCCAGTAGGAGTGTGGGGATAATGCACAGTGAGTGACCCACCATGGGACAAGGAGTTTCATCACATGATTTGTTTTTGTCAGCCCTGAAGGAGTCCTTCAAGACATGGGGGGCACGTGTTAAGAAAAAGGACTTAAAATTTTTCTGTTCATACATAGGGGAATTGTGTCCATGGTTTTCCCTTGAAGGAACCATTGATGGTAAACCATGACTTAGAGTAGGAGACTGTTTAAAAGATTATTATGAATATTTTGGCACAGAAAAGGTGCCTGTTCCCACCTTTTCTTACTGGAACTTAATTAATGAAATTCTTAATAGTTCACCTTTTGACAATGGTACCTTAAAATTTGTCAGGATTGGGGAAGAGACTATGCAAATGACCTCTCGTCCCCCATCTGCATGCCCATCAGTTAGTACAGATATAGACCCTTCTCAGTCTCCCCAGGACCCTGGGAACCTTCCTGGTCCACCTCAAAATACCACCCTAATGAATAAGGCTCCAATGGTTACCAACTACCTTTATCCAGTTTTAAATCCCAGAGACACATTGACCCCTGGGGAGGAGGCTACCTTGGAGAAGAAAGAAGCTCACTACCATTCAGAAGACCGACCACCTCTCAGGTCCCTTCCAGAGCCTATAGAACTTACCCATCCACCTCCCTCCTATATCCCTCATGCCTTTTGTGCTCCGGCCTTTCAGGGGCCAACATCGCCCCCCAGGTATTTTTTCTCCACTTCCCTCGCCTAACCTGGCTCCCTTGCGACAGTCTCTCCAGCATAGACGGGAACAGATCCAACTTTTAAAAGAATTAACATCCCTTGACTCTGAGCTCTGCTCATTAGCCTTAGACATGGAGTCAAGGCAAGCTGCCCATCGGCGGTCTAATAAAAAGGCTAACCTGCTCCATCAGCCTGTTCTCACATTCCCAGTAACCCGCAGTCAGATAGATATGCCTGCCCAGTCTGAGGTCAAAGACTTACATGATGATCAAGAGGAGAAAGCGGGGGAAATGGATCAAGGAGATCAGGACTCAGAGGATGAGGAGTTAACCCCCAGGCAGGAAGGAACCCAGAGTGTGTACAAAAAATTAAGCCTGCATTTTCTTGAAAAACTTAAAAACGCTTGTGCTCACTCTGGCCTCACTGCGCCCTACAGAGTGGCTTTATTAGAAATCCACAGTGCACAATGGCTTACTACCAATGATTGGAAATTTCAAACCCGAGATACCTCAGTGCTGGAGACTTTCTGTTATGGAACGCAATTTCAAAGAGCACTGTTGGGAAACTGCTCAAAAAAATTTAACAAAGGCCTCCTGTAAATCCTGGACTTCTGTTAAGTTAGTGGTCAATGCGCCTTTTGACACTAAAAATAAACAGGCATGTTTCCCTGCTGGACTTTTGGCGCAGATTCAGACGGCTGGCTTACATGCTTGGAGACGCGTCCCTCAAAAGGCCTCAGCTACCACTTCCTTGGCAAAAATACGACAAGGGCCTCACGAGCCTTATAGCGACTTTGTTTCCTAGCTTAACCTAGCCGCAGAATACTTGCTTGGACCAAGCGAAAGCGAAAGCACCTTTGTAAAACATCTTGCCTTTGAAAACGCCAAGCCAGCATGTCAGGGTGTTCTTCGACCACATAAGGATAAAAGGAAACTTTCTGACTTTATTAGACTCTGTGCAGGGGTGGGTGCAGCCCATGCCATGGGTCTCGCCTTTGGTGCCACCTTTACCAAGGCCTTTCACAATCCTGGCTCACCTACTTGCTTTACTTGAAAACAACCTGGCCATTTTACACACTAGTGTCTGACAGGCAAACAAAGCCTAGGAATAGTGTCTCCTCAAACTGGGGCTAAACCGCCCCCAGCTACTCTTTGCCCTAGATGTGGCAAAGGTCATCACTGGGCCAGTGAGTGGAGATCTAAAACAAATGCCCTCGGACAGCCTATTTCTTCCTGCTTCTTGGAAAATCACTGCAGGGCCAACCCCTGGCCCCGACTTTCCCAAGACAAACCCAGGGGCAATAAGGTTTGTTCCCTCCCAAACTACCAACCTACTTCAAAATCCTTCTCCACAATTGCCTCGTTCCAACGAGCCACACCAGGCGGCGCAGGATTGGACCTCTGTGCCACCACTGAGAAAATATTAGACACATTGCAAGGGACCCAGTTAATACCCACTAGAATTAGGGGTCCCCCTCCATCTCATACGTCTGCCCTTATTCTTGGAAGAGCCTCTACTACTTTATAAGGTGTTCAGGTCTTCCCTGGCATTATTGATAATGATTTCACTGGAGAAATAAAAATACTGGCCACAGCTATTAATGGAGTTGTGGCCATCCCCGCAGGAACAAGACTTGCACAATTAATACTCCTTTTCTTGGATTCGGGAGGCACTTCCACCACCCAAACCTACCGCGGGGGACTGCCTCCTTGGGCTCCTCTGATGTGTATTGGGTTCAGCCAATTTCTCACAATACACCCCCTTACCTTACTTATTGAAGGAAAGGAATTCCAAGAAATTCTAGATATTGGAGCTGATGCCACAATTATGTCTAAAAAATACTGGCCATCTCGTTGGCCCCTCACCCCACCCTTGAGTGACCTTAAAGAGATAGGACAATCAAAAAATCCTCCAGTCAGCTCTAGGTCTATTAGCTGGACTGATAAAGAGGGTAATAAGTCAACTGTCACTTTTTTCGATGTTCCTGACCTAACCTATTAACCAATGGGGCCGAGATATTTTGAGTCAAATGGAAGTTATTCTTCCCAGTCCCAATTCCATGGTGACTCATCAAATGCTTAGTATGAATTTTGTCCCTGGTACAGGCCTGGGGAGACTGAGACGAAAACTGGTTGAGCCTCTACAACCCATACAAAACACAAATACATATGGCCTTGCGTATTCGGATTTTTAGTGTTGGCCCTGACCCTCCTGTACCTCATGCAGATAAAATTATTTGGAAGACTCAAACTCCTGTGTGGGTGGATCAGTGGCCCCTTACCTAAGAAAACATTGGAGGCTGCCTCCATGTTAGTGCAGGAACAGCTGGCAGCCGGCCATGTACAGCCCTCAACCTCACCATCGAATACTCCAATTTTTGTTATCAATAAAAAATCAGGCAAGTGGCACCTTTTACAAGATTTGTGTGCCATTAATAAAGTTATGCTCTCGATGGGAGCACTACAGTCAGGTATTCTCACACCAGTGGCAATTCCCAAAAACAATTGTAAAATGGTTATTGACTTAAAAGATTGCTGTATTACCATTCCTTTAGATCCTGAGGATAGACCCTATTTTGCCTTTAGTCTCCCTCGCATTAATTTTCAGGGCCCTATGCAGAGATTTCAATGAAAGGTTCTTCCCCATGGTATGGCCAACAGCCCTAGTCTTTGCCAAAATTACGTTGCTCAAGCAGTAGACCCTGTGAGAGAGCGATGGCCACAAATTTATATTTTACATTAAAAGGATGATTTGTTAATTGCTGCACCTAACACCCATGACCTTAATAATTGTTACTTGGACCTTTACAAAACCCTCACTACCTTAGGACTACAGATAGCTCCTGATAAGTTTCAAACACAGGACTCTGATACCTATTTTTGCCTTAAACTTCAAGATAATCAGATCCAAATTCTTAAAATACAACTACGTGTGGACCATCTTCACACCCTTAATAATTTTCAAAAATTACCTGGGGATATTCAATGGATAAGAACATATTTAAAATTGCCCACTTGTGTACTTTTGCCCCTTAATGATATTTTGAGAGGTGATTCCCACCCCCTCCTCCTCTCAAAAGCTTACTCCAGAGGCATGACAGGCATTAAACCAAGTCACAGAAGCCATTGCCCAACAGTTTGTTACACAAATTTCTTACAACCTTCCTCTGGTTCTGGTTATTTTACACACTCCTCATACACCCACAGGAGTATTTCGGCAGCAAAATACACATTTCAAAATTAAAGGCCGCCCCTTGCTTTGGGTCCATTTACCCACCACATCCTCCAAGGATATTACTGTTTATCTTGCTCAGGTAGCTTCTACTATTATTAAAGGTCATTTGCTTTCTCGACAACATTTTGGCAAAGACCCTGATAATATTTTAATTACATATACTAAGGACCAAACCCAATGTTTACTACAGACAGTGGATGAATCAGGTATTGCCCTATCAGGCTTTTGGGAACAATTTATAACCACCTCCCCAATGACCCCCTTTTACATTTTGTCCAGTTACATCCATTTATTTTTCCCAAAATTACTCAAAAGGCTCCCATTCCTCAAGCCCTTACTGTCTTCACAGATGGTTCCAATAATGGCCATGCGGTCTTTGTTATCAATAACCAGCCTACCACCTTTGATAGTGTCTATCAGTCAGCACAGTTTTTGGATTGTTTGCCATAACACAAGTTTTTATAACATTTTTTGATAATTCTGTTAATATTTATGCAGAAAGTGCCTGCATTGCTCATTCTGTGCTCCTGCTGGAGATTTCACTCACTATTAAGGCTTCTTCCAATGTGGCCTTTCTGTTTCACCAGCTTCAGCAACTAATTCAGGCCAGACAACACCCATTTTTCTTAGGACAAATCAGGGCACACTCTGATCTTCCCGGCCCTCTAACACAAGGTAATCCCCAAGCTGATGCAGCAACTCGTTCCATCTTTCCAATTTTTGTTGGCTCCATTCAAAAGGCCACGGAGTTACACAATTTTCACCATCTAAATTCCCAGAGCCTTCGATTACTTTGTAAAATTACCAGGCAACAGGCACGAGAGATAGTAAAAACATGCCCTGGTTGCGCTGTCTCCCTCCCCATTCAACAGTTGGGAGTTAACCCCAGAGGATTACTGCTCAATCAGTTTTGGCAAATGGATGTTACTCATTTTCCTGAATTTGGAAAAACCAAATATATACACGTTTCTATAGATACCTTCAGTGGCTTTATTTTTGCATGACCACATTTTGGATAGGGTACCAAAGATGTCCTTTCTCATCTTGTTTCAGCCTTTTCCGTAATGGGTAAACCAATACATATTAAAACAGATAATTGTTCTGCATATACCAGTGCCAAGTTTAAACAATTTTGTGCTACCTTGCAAATTTGTCATACTACTGGAATTCCATACAAACCTCAGGGCCGAGGCATTGTGGAACGTGCCCACCTTACCTTAAAGACTTGGCTAACCCTCTTTAAGGCTTCCGCCTTTATATTTACTACTCCCAGGCATCGCCTTAACCATGAATTATTTGCCCTTATTTTTCTTACTCTCGACAGTGAAGGCCATTCAGCCACAGACAGACATTGGCATCCCTCGTCCAATTCTGTTCGCCCACCTGTTATGTGGCGCAATCCCCTTACAAATAAATGGAAAGGCCCAGATCCTCTTTTCATCTGGGGACGAGGCTCAGCTTGTGTTTTGGACCAAGAGCAAGCAGCCCCAAGATGGTTACCAGAACACCTGGTTAAACAGGTTAATGACTTACCTCAACCTAGGGACGGAGGTGCTCCCCCTGAGGACAAATTTTCCTCTTTTTCAGATACAGCCAACAATCTGTGTTTGGATTCTGCTTAAGGCACTTCTGCTGAACAGGGTTGTACACGGAGGCCTTGGCCCTCCACCTTCCAACATCATGGAGTACCTCTTTGGGCCCCCCTGCGAGTGCAAGTGAGGATCTTGAACTCAGGCTCGCACTAGTTGGACCCAGATTGCTGACTGCATGACTAAAGTGGTTTACCTCCTGGCCGAGGTTGACCATAAACTCAGAGTAGTTCATCAGCCTAAATGTGTATGTGTTAACAAGCCAAAGATTATTCCCCCTAGTACAAGTAAAGCTCTCCAAAATTGTTCTGCAACCTGTACGAATACACAGGCGATGTATGGCTCTTGTTATGTGTCGCTCTTAATTTGTGTTAACAAGCAAGGAGAAAAATTTTTTGAAGCCTCCCTAACTAAACCTCATGCAGAAGGGGGGACCACTATTCATTATACCCCCTTTCTCTTTGACTGGGGAGGAGATGGCAAATACACCAAGCTACAGTCACCTGGGTGGCAAGGCAGTGTTGGTAAACCCTCCTGCTGGCCCATTAAGGCCCCTACAGGGGTCTCTTATCGTGGAGGACCCACTGATGCTGTCAAGCATCCTCAGATAATCAAACTTTTGAAACCCCAAATTCCTGAGCTCACATATCATCCCTTAATGTAGCCTAAATCCCAGCTCGGAGGTTTAGATACCAATACATTAGAAATTTTGGAAACTACCTTCTCCTTGCTTAATAATTCCAACCCCACCATTGCTGGTGATTGCTGGCTCTGCATGACAACAGGGACAATCATGCCTATGGCAGTTCCTATTAATTCTATCATAGACAATGATAATACATGCCAACCCGGATTTTTTTATAATTACAGCCTATAGGCACATTTACATTATGTCTTTTAGGCACGATGCAGAATAATACCTATGATATTGATGTTGGAGTTACTTCCTTTGGAAATTGCTCAAAAGTACAAAATTATTCCTCACCCAACCCATCTCTTTGTTACCCAATGGCACAGTTTTCATTTGTGGAGAAAACTCGGCCTTCCCCAGGCTTCCAGTGAATTGGATCAGTGGCTGTGTTCTTACCTTATTCCTCCCTGATATAACTATTGTCCCATGAGACGAACGTCTACCCATTCCTAGCCTAGACATCTTAGTCATAAGACACAGGTGGGCAATACATGCCTTACCACTCATTGCGAGCCTTGGAATAACAGCTGCTGTGGGCACAGGTACACTGGTTTAGGCACGGCTATCGACTCTTACCGTCGCCTGTCTCAACAACTTTATAAATGATGTACAAACTCTATCAGGAACCATTAAAGATTTGAAGGACCAAATAGACTCCCTAGCAGAAGTGTTCCTTCAAAACACACGAGGCTTAGATTTGCTGACAGCTAACCAGGGAAGTATTCGCTTGGCCTTAGGGGAACGATGCTGCATTTATGCCAATTAATCAGGCATAGTATGCACTAAAATTAAGCAGGTTCAAGAAGATGTAAAAGAGAGACGAAGGGAACTATTTGAAAATCCACTCTGGACTGGGCTTAGTGGATTTCTACCCTACCTTCTTCCCCTAATAGGCCCTTTGTTGGGTTTACTTTAAATAGTGTCTATAGGACCCTGCATTATAAACAGGCTGGTACAATTTATTAAAGAACAGATTAATATTTTGGCCTCTAAGCCCATACAGGTGCACTATCATCGTCTGGAGATGGAAGACCTTGCTGCTAACATTTAAAAGGATGTTCTACCCTTCTCACAGGCTTATTTCTTAAGTTTACATCCCCACAGATCTCTCTTTCTTAAATAAAACTATAAGAAATAGCTCTGACTAACAATCTTCTGCCATTGCCATAAGGGTTCGTCCTCAAAGTGCCCCTTCACTTGGGGGAGGATGCACCCATGAAGTGAGGACCTTAGGCCATAATAATGGAGGGTGCAGGAAAGACTGTGGGAGGATGGATCCACGGATACCCAAACACAAGACCTCTGAGTGACACGCTCTGGTGCATGGCGGTTGGCATGCATCCCCCTCAAAGCCGTCTCCTCGAAAACATGCCATGGCCACCAAGAAATCTTCTAGTAAACATGCTCTCTCAGATCAGGAGATATTCTAAGGCCTCCTTGAGAAACAAAGCCTCTATCACCCCCTAAAACATTGGCCGGTAAGGTATGGTCAAATATTTTATATAAGAAAGGGGGGAAGGTGAGGGGCTAGAAGGAAGTTCTCCTCAAAGAATAGCCTGACACTTAAAAGAAACAGCCCTCTGGGAGACATCCTGCCTAGGAGACATCTGACAGCCATCTATCTCCCTGAGACATCCTGCGGCCATCTGTCTTTCTGAAATATCCTGAGGTTATCTCACCCTGTGAAGACATCCAGCAACTGATCATAAGAGAGATTTCCTATCTGCAGCATATAAATACCCTGTGAAAACTGTAAAAGTTTGCAGCATGATCAGAACTACTGTCTTGCTGTCATCTCTCATTTCTCTTGTCCCTTCATTCCTCCCCAACGAGGTTTGATGCACACTTTGATGTGTCCTGCTGGCCAAGACACCTGACACTAAACCATACCCTACTAGACAATGACTACTAATCCTAATATGATGGAGAAAAATAACCCAAACAGAATAGAAATACAAGCAGTTCAGAGGAGGTATGGTGTATAGTTAGACTTGCCTTTTGCATGATATAGGGTAGATGTAATAAATCTAGTTAATTTTTAATTGAAATAGATCTCCATGTGTTTTTAAAGTTAACAAATATGTGAATACCTGTCTCTCTTTCTCTGTAGCCTATTAAGCACATGTATTTTTATATGCACATATAGAATCCTACCTGGTATCACACATATTTTCTTTTGAGGTGTGCTGATATGGCAGATACAAATTGTGAGAAGAGATCACTCCGCCTAAACGCTGTTGGAACTGAAAATTCAAATGATGGGTGAGCCTCCTAGTAGAACAACATTATACATAAATCCATGTTCAGTAAAATAAATATTTTTTAATCTGGTTGACATATGTTTCATGATGAATTTCAATTGGCATATATATTGCTACTTTTAATTGCCTCTCTGTGTGTTTTGTGTGTGCGTATATCTATCTATTTATCTATCTATCTATCTATCTATCTATATACACACACTCTCTAAATTTTTCAAAATATGAAATATGTGTGTCTTATATACACTACCTAAATTCATTCATGTTCATGTATGTGGATTTATAATCAACTTTTCACAAGATCATTATGAGAAATATTCATCCACCTGAAATAGATATTTGTTTCCTAGTACTGAAAACTAACTTCAATGAATGGTGCATACAATCCTAATATTTCTACAGTAACTGACGCAGTTTAATTCAATGCAAGTAGATTCCTATGGGACATGATGTGTATTTTGAAGTTCATTTTATTCAACACTAGTAAATTGCTACTTCTTCAGTTTATGAACATCATAAAATACATATTTCATACACAGGTTCACAAATTTGTAGGCATTTGATTCACTTCAAATCATTTCCTGCTTCACAACACATGTATTTCTCCAGGTTTCTTGACTGGTCTTTTCATGAGACTTCTTTTCAAACACATTATTTTCGAATTCCATAATCATTTTGAAACAAAACTCACACACTCTTTATGATAAACCATAACCCTAATATTACCATTAGATGAATAATTGGTTGGAATGAATGATTGTATATCAATATAAGATTTCCTGTATATTTTCAGATATCAAATCAATCCATTATTTAAAGTTGGAACCAGTTACATTATTAATTCACAGTATGGTCTATCCATGCATTATCTCTATTTTCATAGACACAGGGTACATCTATTTGTAACCGCAATACTAATTTATTCATCTTCAAAATGTTGCTCCCAGAATTGGTGGTAGAAATACTCATGTCACCTGATCTACATATGCATTTTTTCACAGTAATATTCTGGACACAAAAAGCAGGGGTCACACTTATGATTTTACCAACGCCTAAATGGAGAGTGAGCATGGATTACTAAAAACATCCATGTCCAGGTTGCCTAATGCTCTCAAATGTCAATCCTATTGGTGACTACATATTTGTTTCTTCCTAAGACTATATATTCAACCTCAATCCTGTTCAAAATTTCTAATCCTATCACTCACTTTATACTTTTCCTGATTTACATATGTCTCTATTGATATCTTCTTATCTACGTTTTATTCCAGTTCATTATTTTGACTGACTCTTCACATATGCTGACATTTACATTCACCCTCTACCCAAAACTCTAATTCTAAAGAACTTTCGGTCCCACTTCTATACTCACTCTTCTTTCTAAACCTACCAACTATCTTCCAAATCCTACTGACTATCCATTTTTGACTGGATGTTCTCTTCGACATTCAATCATCCAAAGTACAAGGTTCTATGCCATTGTATCTCGATTTATCTGAGATGTCTGTGCAGAATATAATTCAAATCTATGTAACCAACTCAAGGGTGTAATGCCTTAATGGGCTTCAAATCTTACCTAGATTTCTGTTTTCAAACTTATTTCACCTGTATATTGTTGTAAATATCGCAGGTTCCCAATACCATTATTCATCTCGCAGAATGATACCTAACCCAAATCAAACCTGTTATTAACCCTAATCATACACTGTTCCCTCAATATAACTTTATAAAAGAGCAGGGACAGAGTTGGTCTTACAATACAGGAATATAGGGGATCTTCCACCTGCTGAGAACCTCAAAGGTTCATGCAAAAATTATCCCTGGATAAGATGTAGGCAGCTATGAAGGACCTAAGAGAGCAAAATCATCTTCCATGGCAATAACCCTGGTCAGGATGAAGGGATGTGTCTGAATCTGCCTCTCTATTCTTAATGTAGAGAAGATAAACCAAATGAGACATGTGTGGAGAGCTATTCCCGGGTGCCTATGGTTGATATGCAATTCTAACTTGTGAAAGTGTCACAGGAACTAGGGGCAGCCTCTATCTCATGGGACTCTTGGAAGCAACTGTTAGGACAAAGTGTTTGTCAATGCAGTGACCTCATTCAGTTCCTGAAGGAATTGACCTACCTAACTTTCTTGGTGATGGAACTCTCTGAACTTGGGATCCAGGAAGCAGGCACCCTGAGCCATTCCCAGTCCCACTCCCAGTGGGCTCACTTGTTTGGATTTACCAAGGACAGGGTCAGTCATTCTTGGTATCTACTGATTTGAGGATGGGCAAATGCCCGGAAAGCTCTGAAGATGGTCCTGTGCTTAAAAAGCAGGTAGTCGCTCACCACTGGCTACTGACAACCTCAGAGAGTTGGCCAAAGGACCAGATCTGAGACAGGACAGGCAATTTCAGAGAAAGATAGTATGGCCCGCCATCAGAGGACATTCCATATAGTCACAGACCTACTTGGGGGAATGAGGTGCCTTTGTGGGTGTGCGTGTGAGTTTGTGGTTTTGTCTCATGTTCTGAGAACAGGTAGAAAAAGCGGTTTGTTTGGTTTGGACTGGACTGTTTCTAGAATGTCGTTTGACAAGGTGAGTGTTTCTATGTCTGTGTATCACACTGTGTCTGTGGATGTAGACATTAAAAAAGAGAATGCATCAATGGATGTTTCCTGTCTAGTAGGCAGCTTTCCAGCATTCATCCTGCCTAATTTATGAAAAGAGTGTGGCAGGCTTATTGATGTGCAACACCTGCTATCCTCCTAAGTTTCTGTTTTCTTCCTGAATTCTGGCCCCACTAAAGAATAGGCTCATGGTATTTTGTTCAAGATATGTACCACCTAAATAATCTGTCACATGGCCATGTACTAGATAGCTGAAGAGAATAGCGAGCATCTCAGAAAACTTAGATATCAGTGTGACCAGGAAAGTCTCAGTGGAGAAACCCTGCTTTGGGCCATTTGCTAACCTATTGTTCTGTTGCCCTGAATGTTAGGAAGGTCTTTGCCTCAGGCCACCCCTTTCTGAAGTCTGAATAAAAATGTTTTTAAATGGAAATGAATGAGCATCACCTGTGGCTCTTTGCTTAATTGCTTTGGAAAGAGATGTGTCTGAATCAGCCTCTTGGCCCTTTGAGAGGCTGTGGCTTAGATTCTCAGCACCTGATTGATCTAAATAAAGATCCCATGTATGCATCCAAAACCAAAATGGCAAAAAGTGCAGTCATTGTGGGTGAAGTCTCTTGCCTTCCTCTGTTAGGTTCCTGAATTCCATCAAATGAGAATAGGGATCCTTTGGGTCAAATGAGTTCTTAAAAGCCCAGCAGAAGTGCTTGGGTTTTCTCATGACTCCAAATTACATGAAGAATCTATACCTGACCGTCAGTAGGCCTCAAATTGGAGAAGCAGATCAGTATTAATGGCAGGCCAATTTGATCACTCCTGGTTCACACGAAGGGTGTCAAGGCCACCCTGACTTTAGGCAAATGAGTGGCAAGGGAGCTTATTTTCGACACTTTCCTGAGATGCACAACTCATGGAAAACACCAGCAAGAGTTTATGATGAGTGCCTATATGGACGAAGATGAGGGCTACGTGGGAGTGTTTTGGTTTTAATTGTGGTCATTTGTGTGGCAGTTAGAAGTGATGATTTGGTCCATCTGGTCTTGAACTCTGGTGTGATTCCTCTTAGAGACTGAACTCTGGAACTGAACTCAGAGAAGTATTGCCATGAATTGTGTTTGATCTTAGGAGGCCACACATAAGAGTTGCCCTTGCAAACTTTTCTAGGGCCAGAGTGGCTTTCCACAGAGCACTGGGAATATCAGCCAGGATATCACATGATTTAATTCTGAAAAACTTGGCATCTGTACTTGAGAGGAAAAACACACATGGACCTCACCTTGTAGACCTCAAAGCCCCTGCCTTCATGTGACATTTTGGCCACTCATTGGGAAGCCTTGCCTGTGATACCTCTCCAGAGCTTTCTTTGAAATGAACTTTCTCACATTTAATGGTTCCAGAATGAATTGAAACCCACAGTGCCTCCAACTACATCCTTGAAAAATGGCTAGATAAATACCATGAAATTTTTGAAATTCCCATGAACAGGTGGCACTGGAGAACATTTGGATGTCCTGTTGCTGATCATGAGTGTACCAGACAGTGCCTTGATAGACTGGGTTTCATGATATGGTGTAGAACAGAGATGCCAGAAAGTTGGAGCCTGCTGACTAGTGGGCCTAGAGCAGTGGTGTGCAGGTGTGTGATAAAACATCTCTGGTGGGGCCATGGGAATCTGCCATTAGATTCCAAATGGCTTGTGACTGACATGGTGCAGCCAGCACACCCTTATATGTAAAGGCATCTTGTTATATGCAGAGGTTTCAGGGCAATATTCAGAATCAGGTTGCTATGCTCAAGGGGGCAAGCAATGTGAGATTGAAGCCTGGTGTGTGCTTTCTTCTGCAGACTCTGTCCCACCACACATGACAGACCTCCCTACAGCACTGTGTCCTTGTTGATTCCTTGTATTTCGTGAAGCACATACCAAACATCCAGTGCAGCAGCAATAAACACCACAAACATTGGAGGAATTCCAAATGGCTTCACAGTCCACAGAGTGGAGACCACTTAGCCCCCTGTTGCCACAATTGAACTCCAAAGAGAGAATTCAGCACTCTTGCATCATATTCATTGGAAAATCAGAAACCATGTCCTCTAGGTGACACATAGATGCAGACCCATCTTTGATGGACTCACTAGAAAGGAAGCTAAAGCTCCGTACAACAAAATATATTTCCAGTGCCCAACCACAGAAGCAGTTTCTCAAGAAGTCTTTAGGCCAGCAGAGCTCCACGTTTGTGGAGTGTTTACACTATCCCTTACTTTTGGAAACTCCTCTACCACCTCCAAGGTTGTAAACTCACGAGAATTTTCCATTCCACTTATGTATTCACAGATTTTCTAACTCTTTTCCTCTAATTGTGTCTTACTTGGGGCGAAGGTATTGTCAAGGCATTGTTCTGGATGAAAGTGGGAAGATTTTTGTGTAGCACATATTTGCATACACTTTGGATTCATTTTCCAAATTTCCATTCGAAATACTGAATCCCTGACACTAACCTATACCCTACTAGACTCTCACTACTAATCCTAATATGATGGAGAAAAATAACCCAAACAGAATAGAAATACAAGCAGTTCAGAGGAGGCCTGGTGTATTTTTGGACCTGCTTTTTGCATTATATAGGTCAGGAGTTATAAATGTAGTCAACTTTTTGTTGAAATAGTTCTCCATGTGATTTTAAAGTTAACAAATATGTGAATTCCTGTCTGCCTTTCTCTGTAGCCTATTCAGTACATGTATTTTTATAAGCACATATAGAATCCTAACTGGTATCACATGTACATTTTTGTGAGGTATCTGACTTGGAAGATACAAATTGTGAGAATAGATCACTCCTCATAAACACTGTTGGAACTGAAAATTCAACTTACGGGTGAGCTTCCTGGTTGAACAACATTATATATAAATCTATGTTCAGTAAAATGAATATTTTTGGATCTGTGGAGCATATATATTTCACAATGAATTTTGATTGTCATATATATTTCTACTATTTAATTTCTCTATGTGGGTTTTGTGTATATGTATATATATATATATATATATATATATATATATATATATATATATATATATTCTCCAAAATTTTCAAAATATGAAATATTTGCATCTTATTATGCACTGCCTAAATTCATTCATGTTCATCTATGTGGATTTCTAATCAACTTTTCACAAGATTATTCTCAGAAATATTCATCCACCTGAAATACATATTTGTTTCCTAGTACTGAAAACTAAATTCAGTGAATGGTGCACACAAATCCTAATATTTCTACAGTAACTTACCCATCTTAAAATCAATGCAAGTAGATTCCTATGGGACATGATGTGTATTTTGACGTTCATTTATATTCATCACTGGTACATTACTATTTCTTCAGTTTATTCACATCATGGGATATATATTTCACACACTTGTTAGCAAATTAATAGGCATTTGTTTCACTATCAATCACTTCCTGTTTCAGAACACATGTATTTCTCCATGTTTCTTGACTGGACTTTTTATGAGACTTTTTTCCAAACACATTATTTTCGGTTTCCATAATCACTTTTGAAGCAAAACTCACACACTCTTCATAAAAAACATAACCCTATTATTACCATTAGATGTATAACTGGTTGTAATGAATGATTTTATATCAATATAAGAATTCTTATATATTTTCAGATATCAATTCAATTCATTATTTAATGTGGCACCAGTTATATTATTTTTTCACCATATGGTCTCTTCATGCATTATCTCTATATTCATAGAAACAGAATACACCTCTTTTTTTCCCCCCAATTCTAATTCATACGTCTTCAAAATGTTGCTCCCAGAAATGGTGGAAGAAATACTCGTGTCACCTGATCTACATATACATTTTATCACAGTAATATTCTGGAGACTAAACACAAAGATGACACTTATGATGTACCAAAGTCTAAATGGAAAGTGAACATGGATTACTGAAAACATCGATGTCCAGGTTTCCTAATGCTCTCAAATTTCAATTCTACTGGTGACTACATATTTTTTTCTTCCTAAGATTATATATTCAAACTCAACCCTGTTAAAAATGTCTAATCTTGTGACTCACTTTATACTTTGCCTGATTTCCTAAAGTCTTTATTGATATCAGCTTTCCTACATATTTTGCCCAGTTCATCATCGTGACTGACACTTCACATATACTGACATTTACATTTACTCTCTAACCGAAACCCTATTGCTAAAGAATTTTGTTCCAAATCCTATACTCACTCTTCTTCCTAAAACTAATGACTATCTCCTGATCCTACCGACTATTCCTTTTTGACTGCATGTTCTCTTCTACATTCAATCATCCATGGTACATGGTTCTATGCCATTGTATATCGATTTATCTGAGACATCTGTTCAGAACGTAAATCAAGTGCCCAATGCCCTTCTGGTCTTCAAATCTTACCAAGATTTCTGTTTTCATACTTATATATCCCCTATATATTCTTGTAAATATCGCAGGTTCCCAATACCATTATTCAACCCTCAGAATGATTCCTAACTAAAATTGAACCTGTTATTAACCCTAATCATACACTGTTCCCTCAATCTAACTTTTTAGAAGAGCAGGGATGGAGTTGGTATTTCAATACAGGAATGTAGGTGATCTTCCACCAGTTGAGAACCTCGAATGTCCATACAGAAATGATCCCTGGATAAGTTGTAGGCAGCTGTGAAAGACCTGAGAGAGCAAACGTCATCTTACATGGAAAACAACCTGGTCAGGATGAAGGGATATGTCTGAATCAGCCTCTCTTTTCTTAATGTAGAGAAGATGGACCAAACCAGGCCTGTGTGGATAGCTGTCCCTGGGTGCCTATGGTTGACATACCATTCAAACTTGTGAAAGTGTCAGAGGAAGCAGAGCCAGCCTCCATCTCATGGGACTTTTGGAATAAAATATTAGGTCAAAGTGGTTGCCAAGGCGATGAACTCATTCAGTTCCTAAAGGAAGTGACTAAAGTCAATTCCTTGGTGATGGAACTCTCTGAACTTGGTATCTAGGAAGCCAGGAACCCAGAGCCAGTCCCAGTCCCAGTCCCAGTGTTCTCAATTGTTTGGGTTTTCCAAAGACAGAGTCATTCTTTCTTGATTCCTACTGATGTGAGAAAGGACAAATACCAGGAGAGCTCTGAAGAGGGGCCTTTCCTGAGCAAGTAGGTAGGAGCTCACCTCTGGCTACTGACAACTTCACAGAGTTGGCCAAGGAGACCTAATCTGATACAGGACAGGCCATTTCAGGGGAACACAGTGTGGTCCACCAGTCAGAGAACACTTCGGATAGTCACAGACCCATTTTGGGGAAGGAGGTGCCTTTGTGGGTGTGGGTGTGGGTTTTTGGTTTGTCTCATGTTCTGAGAATATGTAGGAAAGGTGGTTTGTTTGGTTTGGAGTGAACTGTTTTTAATAAGTCATTTCACAAGGTGAGTGTTTCTATGTCTGTGTATCCCAATGTGTCCGTGGTTGTAGACTTTAGAAAAGAGAATGATTCAATGGATGTATCCTGTCTAGTAGAAAGCTTCCCAGCATTCATCCTGCACAATTTATGAATGGACTGTGGCTTGCCTTATCAATGGGCAACACCTGCTAATTTCCTAAGTTGCCGTTTTCTTCCTGAATTCTGGCCACTCTCCAGAAGAGGCTCATGGTTTTGTGTCCAAGATATGTACCACCTCCAAGCTCTGTGACATGGCCATGTAATGGATAGCTGAAGGGAATGGCAAACATCACAGAAAACTCAGATATCAGTTTGAAATGTAAAGTCTCAGTGGAGAAATCCTACTTTGGGCCTTTTCCTTAACTGTTGTTCTGTTTCCCTGAATGTCAGGATGTTCTTTGCCTCAGGACACCCCTTTGTGAAACCTGAAGAAAACAGTTTTCAAATGGAAATGAATGGGCATCACCTGTGGCTCTTTGCTTAATTGCTTTGGAAAGGGATGTGTCTGAATCAGTGTCTTAGCCCTGTGTGAGGCTGTTGATAATATTCTCAGCACCTGATGGATCTAAAGAAAGATCCCATGTGTGCATCCAAAACCAAAATGGCCAAAAGAGCAGTCATTGCGGATGAAGTCTTTCGCCTTCCTCTGTAAGGTTCCTGACCTCTATAAAGTGAGAAAAGGGAAGATACACCAAGCCAGTTGATGGCTCCTTTTGGAAAAATTGTACCACCAATGACAGCATAAGCATAAATACCCCAACACTACCACAAGTCGCTGCACCAACAGATAGTTCAAAATGCACACAAGTGATACATAGTCCAGGCAAGTTCTGCAAACAGTTCAGTGATGGCTATTGCACAATCTGTAGATTGGTTTTATCTTTGTCTTCACCGACACTGGGATGAAGATAGGAATTCTGGCAATAATGGCTAAAAAAAATTATGTATCATTCTAAAAGGTACTAAAAAAACCATTTTCTTAACAATTTACATTATCTTGAAGAGAATTATTCAATATAATGAAAAGGAAAGGTGAAAGTAAACATACAGTTCTGTTAACGTCCTTTTTTGTTCACATATTAAAACAGTCCTCAACAGATGTTTACCCAATTTAAATTAAAACATTTAAAACACGCGAATAAAAAAAAAATATTTGGATCCATTTTTTCATGAGCGCACATCATATATGATGTATGGACATATGTACATTCAAACATATGACACAAAACACAAGTGTGCAAACATAATATAATACATACAACACATTACATAATAGTAAAGGCCTTATAACTTTTTACAGGTGAAATCACCATGGAATGTTTAAAAAATTATAGTCAAAAAATAGAAATGATCAGCAAAACAGTAACCTAGGTCTGCATTAGCTCAAAAACACAAAATAGAACTTCATGTTGTGGGAAAGGGCAATAATAAAATTGATATTGAAAAAAGCATCCTGGTTCTGTCGCAGATGTAAGGATAGCCAGACTGGAGTTTTGGATACCAGCTGTTATGGATTTGAGCCAAATCATCTTCTTTTTGGTCTATACAAATCAGTTTAGTTAATCTCTCTGGAATCCAAATCGGTGCTGTTCTTCCTGTGGAAACACACAAACAGACCCTCGACTCCAGACTATCACTTGGTCAGGACTTTAGTTAATCTCTCCGGAATCCAAATCGGCTGCTGTTCTTCCTGTGGAAACACGCAAACAGACCCTGGACTCCACACAATTACTGGGTCAGGACCTTTCCATTGTCCTGTTAGAATAGCCTTCCAAAGTACCTTGAGCTTATGCACATTTTTTGGACACATATGCCTTTCTGCAGCACTAAGTCCTCATGAATCCAAATGTAAAAAGTTTAGAGTAAAAATGGTTATTTTAAGTTTATCTTTGGGAAATATATACCCCTTCCCAATTCCGTCTTTTTGCTTTAATAAGTACATTTTAATAGTTTGATGTGCTCTTTCAACTATGCCTTTTCCCTGTGGATTGTATGGGATTCCTGTTATATGAGTTATGCCAAATGATGAGCAAAATTGTTTAAAAGAGGTAGAAGAATAACCAGGGGCATTATCTGTTTTTAACTGTTTTGGAACGCCCACAGTGGCAAAATTTTTTAAGCAATGAGCTATAACATCTTTAGTTTTTTTCCGGCATGAAGGGAGCCCATCAAAAATCCAGAAGAAGTGTCAACTGTAACATGCAAATATTTTAATTTTCCAAATTCTGGCAAGTGTGTGACGTCCATCTGCCAAATATGGTTAGGTATCAATCCTCTCGGATTGACTTCAGGATTAACTTGTGGTAAAATGGTCACACAATTTTGACATTGTTTTATTATTTGTCTAGCTTGTTCCTTAGTTATTTCAAAACGCTTTTGTAAAGTATTAGCATTGACATGGAACTTTTTTGAAAATTTGTAGCTTCTTCTAGTGTATAGAAAATATGAATATATGTCATGTGTAGTTTTATCTGCTAAATCATTGCCCAAACTAAGGGCTCCAGGCAATCCTGTATGTGCCCAGATACGTCTTATAAAGAATGGATCTTTTCTGTCCCAGATTAGACTTTGTATATTGGAAAGCAAAGAGAAAACAGTACTGAAGGGGAAATCCTACCAGCACCTTCAAGGGATACTATAGCATTAAATATATACTGACTATTGGAAAATAAATTAATTACAGAATAGAAAGGTGTTAGTAACAGTCTCCTTTAGAGGTGGCACTGTTGGTTGGACACTTACACCCTCTGATGATAGAAGGTTGTTAGTAGCAGCGTCCTTTTGTAACTTTTCCCCTGATGGCTTTTTCTGCTCTAAGCTTTGTTCCTTTATCTTTGTCTGAACTGAAGGCTTTGGACTAAGCAAAACAGATATGAAAGACCACAATGGCAACGTGCCAACTGGCAGAGTCCCTGGACTGTTCTTTTCTATTCTTTTTAAATCTTCACCATGATGGTTCCATTGTGGTAAATTTAATAACTCTTACTTTAAAAGCCATGGGCTACATTTTTATATTGTATCAACGTATGCCCTGACTGTCCCTGATTTTAGTGAGATGCCTCCTTCCTGTAACAATTTCCTTAACACTATTTCAGTTTGTTTTTTACTAATTTCTGATCCCGTATTTCTACTTTAATGAAACCCAACAAGATAACGCAAAAAAAAAAAAAAAAAACAAAAACAAAACAAAAAAAAAAAAACGAGACAGAATGAAATAAAAAGTGAACAGCAAAAAGTCATTATGGCCTTTCTATCCTCCTGACATGTGCATCCGACCTTTATCCCAATCTGTTCCTCAGACATAAATAGTTTTTCCTCAGATTTGAGTGGTTTTTCTTTCGTTTAACTCATCTCCAGGGACAGGCAACTTAAAATAAACGTGAAGCAAAACAAAAGAGGAATCCTAAAATGGCTACCCATCCTCTCGCCCTGCTCTCAGGGTCGAGCAGTTTACCTTATCACTTACCCTCAGTCAATCCCCGTTCGAGCCACCAAATGCTGCAGTCTGGCTAGGCACGATTCAGCAGCCACTTGTCAAAAGAAACAAACTTTATTTTTAGAACCACACACGCCAAACAAAACAGCTCCTCAGGAAAAACTCCCAGAGGCTAACTGCCACAACTGGCTTCCTTGTAAAGTCTCTCTCACACCCACAAACCTCTCCACCTCCCACAAACCTCCTGCGCTTGAGGTTGATTTGCTGGGTCATCGTGGGTGGAGCCAAAAAAGTCCCCCAATGAGCAGCTCCATGGTCTGAAAGGGCAGGGAAACAGCCCAATGAGCATCACCACAGAGTAGCCAATCAGCTAGATGTTGCTGGGGCCTCTGTGAGCCAATAATCAGCAGGCAGCTGGAATTTTTCTGGCATTTGGAAGCTTGCTAGGGCACCTTCAGCTGTGGCTCTCAACAATTCCTGTCTCCATTCTCTGTAGCCTATTCAGCACATGTTTTTTTATATGCACATATAGAATCCTACCTGTTATAACACGTACATTTTTGTTAGGTGGCAGATACAAATTGTGAGAAGAGACTACTCCTCCTAAACGCTGTTGGAACTGAAAATTCAACCTATTGGTCAGCTTCGTAGTTGAACAACATTATGCATAAGTCCATGTTTAGAGAAATGAATATTTTTGAATCTGTGGATGATATATATTTCATGGTGAATTTCCATTGCAATATATATTGCTATTTTTAATGTCTCTGTGTGTGTGTGTTTGTGTATATGTGTATATATATATATATATATATATATATATATATATATATATATATTCTCAAGATTTTTCAAAATATGAAAAATGTTTCTTATTATACACTCTCTAAATTCATTCATATTCATATATTTGGATTTATAATCAACTTTTCACCAGATTATTCTCAGAAATATTCATCCACCTGACATATATATTTGTTTCCTAGTACTGAAAACTAACTTCAGTGAATGGTGCATACAAATCCTAATATTTCTACAGTAACTGACCCAGTTTAACATCAATTCAAGTAGATTCCTATGGGACATGATGTGTAGTTTGACGTTCATTTTTATTCAACACTGGTACATTAGTATTTCTTCAGTTTATGCACATCATAGGATATATATACATTTCATCCACTAGTTAGCAAATTTTTAAGCATTTGTTTGACTTTCAATCACTTCCTGCTTCAGAACACATGTATTCCTCCATATTTCTTGGCTTGACTTTTCATGAGACTTCTTTCCACACACATTATTTTTGATTTCCATAATCACTTTTTTAGCAAAACTCACACAGCTTCATGATAAACCATAACCCTAATATTACCATTAGTTGTATAACTGGTTGAAATAAATGATTGTATATCAATATAAAATTTCACATAAGTTTTCAGATATCAATTTAAGCCATTATTTAAAGTGGAACCAGTTATATTATTTATTCACAGTAATGTCTATTCATGCATTATCTCTATATTCATAGACTCAAGGTAAACCTCTTTGATTCCCCAATATGAATTATACGTCTTCAAAGTATTGCTCCCAGAAATGATGGAAGAAATACTCATGTCACCTGATCTATATATACATTTAATCACAGTAATATTTGGACACAAAATGCAAATGTCAGGCTTATGATTGTACCAAAGCCTAAATGGAAAGTGAACATGGATTACTTAAAACATCCATGTCCAGGTTTCCTAATGCTCTCAAATGTCAATCCTATTGGTGACTACATATTTGTTTCTTCCTAAGATTATGTGTTCAACCTCAACCCTCTTGAAAATGTCTAATCCTATGACTCACTTTATACTTTGCTTGATTTCGTAATGTCTCTATTGATATCTGCTTTCCTACATAATTTCCCCAGTTCATCATTGTGACTGACTCTTCACTTGTGCTAACATTTAACTTCACTCTCTAACTGAAACCCTATTGCTAAAGAACTTTTGTTCCAAATCCTATACTCACTCGTCTTCCTAAGCCTACCCACTATCTTCCTAATCCTACCGACTATCCCTTTTTGACAGGATGTTCTCTTCTACATTCAATCATCCAATAATATTCCGGCAAGCGTAAGAGGAAGAGACCACCAAAAGACTGTACTATGCAACAGCTAAGGGTTTATTGGCAGTCCAGCATACTGGGGCTCAAAGCTCCCTTGAATAGATCAGAGAGTCCTGAGAACAGCTTAAGCTGATCTTTTATACTTTCCTTGGAGGCTGCAGGGAGAGAAGTTTATTGATGGGTCAGGGCGAGTGGTCGGTCTGCGAGCAACCGGGTGAGGGAGTACATTCTGCAATTTGGCAATTGGGGACAGCACATTCTGGGAACAAGATTAGAAAACAGTTGTCAATATTTCAACAGTGTTTTTCTAAGCATACAGAAAAACAGGAAGTGACAAGTACCTATTTTATTAACCTTTCATTCCCCACTTCTTCTTCTGGATCCTTTTAATCATAAAAGTGATCATAGGGAGGTTTAAATTCTATGTCTGCGAGTGGGATATTGCCATATGTTTAACTTGACCAATTTGAGCTTGGAGAAAAGAAATTACACGGTTGAGCAAACAGGGTTTTATAGTGAGCAATAATATAAGGATTCTTGGATTGGCCAGGGTTGATAAAAGCATAGTTGACCAGGGAGACTGTGTGAACAAAGACTCAAACCACCCTTTTGGGCCTCTCTCTCTCTCTTTGATGCTCTTCAAGGCGTCTTTTTAATTTACTCATAGATTTTTTTTTTTTTACAACTCCCGTATGGTCGGCATAAAAGCAACATTCTTCCCTCAATGCAGCACAAAGGCCCTCTTCTCTCATGAAGAGGAGATCCAAGCCTCGACTGTTCTCTAAAACAACTTCAGGTAGAGAGGTAAAAGATTCCTGCAAAGCTGTGATGGAGGTTTCTAATATCTTTATTTATTGGTCTATTGCTGCTTCTAATTGGGTCACTTGTTGTGTCCCATGGACCAGGGAAGCTGTTCCTGTACCCACCACTGCAGAAACCCCTATTCCTAATATATGGCTAAAGTGAGGATATATGTTTTCAGCTTAACCGGGTTGTATGCCCCCCTATATGATCTTTAAATGAACCTGCGTCATGACAGTGCACTCTGTGAAACAACTTCAATTAATCACATCGGTTAACCATTTCATGAAAACATAAACAATGTTTAAGTATATAGAATTATACTGTTGTAGGGAAGGACAAGGCAAGGCACCTAAGATAGCATGGAAGACAGGGAAACAGTCCTATTTGGTTGCAAATGGATTCAGAGGGCACTGCTTCTGTTGTAATCAATTAATCCCCTGAACCCCAAGTTTAGATAGTTTCAGAATTTTGTACCCAATATATAAGGTAAGGGGCTCAGAAGTTCACAGTCTGCAGAAGATAAAAAAAAGCAGTTTTTGTTTCTTTTTTTTTCCTCTGTTCTGGGCAAGTTAACTTATCAAGGACACCTGGGAGAGGGAGAGATTTTTCTTCCCTTTCTTTTTTCCACCTGCCAGCTGTTACAATGGAGCCCAATTTTAACTTCTTTATTGTAGAAATGTAGCCATTTCTGTGAAGCCCCACCTCAAGGCCAGAGGCCTTTTTCTCATATTTTGTGAAAAACTAGTAAGGGGGTGTCTAGCTGAGAAGTGCTGAGTTTTTTAGGCTGTGGCCAAGTAGAACAGGGCAACACGAATAAAGAAAATTTATCTACATTGAACTCTTTTATAGGGACTCTTTTGCTGAATGTTTTAAAGTCAGCCATGGTGAAGACTTCTGGAGAAGGTCATTTAAGACTTTTCGGTGGGCCTGGTACAGCGGGGGAAGACGGGGAAGGTGGGGCTGAGAGCACCTCCGAGGATCTGAGAATGAGGAAGGAGAGATGTAAAAGAATAATGGGAAACGGGTTTGGGATTTTCCAGGCAACAAAAATGTGAGCAGTAGAACAGGTAGAGTAGAGGGGAAGACGGGAGTGAGTATCCCAAAATCCTGTGAGGGACTTTCAAAAACTTAGAAACCTGTTTTCAGTATTGACAAAGCAACATTAAAGGCCATTTTTATTACATCTTGGATAAGGGTCTGAGAGCTCTCCTCAGCTGGTTTGAGCCTTTGGTTAGCTGGTAAGAGGACCTGGTGGGACCCGGTGTGGCACTGACAGGAGAAGAGAGGAATGAGTGGGTGAAGGGGTACCTCAGTACCTGCTACCTCAGCAAGGGGGCAGTGGTCTGAGAACCGGCGGAGGTTTGGGCTTTTCATCTAGTAATTGGAGGGGAGAAATCAGTTTGCTGAGGTGGGAATGACAGCAGAGAGTCTGGAGCAGAAGGCTGAGGGTGAGGATCTTTTGGAGAAGCATAGTTCAGGATGTGAGTGAAGGAGGGAAAAGGCTTCCACATAGGGGAATCGCCTTTCACCCTTTTGAGCACTTGCAGAAGTTAAAAAGTTCACGCAGAATTTGAGGATCTGGAGACCCCTCTGGGGGCCATCGGTTTTGGTTATCTAATTGGTAGTATGGCCAATGCTCTGTACTGAATTTGATGAGGAGTTTGGGTTCCATCAGGCAGCCCCTGTATGCTCACATTCCCATGACATATAGAAGAAGTCAGCTTTTCCCCCACACAGCCGTGACTGTTTGTGGCTTTGATAGTCTGCTGGGCAAACATAGCAATCTAGGCTAGCCAACCTGCATCTGGCTCACGTGTCCCTACATCCATAAGGTTTGTTTCCATTATCTATGGTACAGAAGGCATTTAATGGAATTTTAGTGGGATCCTCTTCATCAGGGATATACCAATAGGAAAGAGCTATAGCCAGCTGACAAATGTCTGTATGGAGAGATGGCCACCAGATCCTAAGGGGGCTGTATGCGAGATATATTATACTTATTTTCCAGTAGGATTTGTGATCACCCATCTCTGCTGAACGGACTGATGAGGGTTAGGACTACTGGTGGTAAATGGGAGAGTATAGAGCCTTATCCACATGGCGAATACGCAATTTTAAAGGGTTACCAGTCTTTTTCAGTTTCTAGCCAGAGTCTGGACAGGGCACAGGCTTGAGATGACAGGCATGGATCCAGGAAGTGATTCCGTCTACCATTACTACTGTAGGTGTTATAAGTAGCACCTGCTATGGTCCTTTCCAGCGGGGTTCCAGGGATGACACCTGATGTCGTCTTACGTCGATGAAGTCTGTTACTTGATATCGATGTGGAATCCCCTCCTCCCCAGGTTGGTAGGCAGTGGCCAGCTGTTTTCACAGGTATTTCTTAGTTCTTTCAAGAGCTTTAAGTCTCTCAAGCAAGGGGGTGTGGAAGGGATCGTTAGGTCTTAGAGTGGGGTTAGGTCCCTTACGGGAGGAGGTGCACAATAGAGAATTTCAAAGGGGGTGTGATTACACAAAGAAACAGAGGGAGTATTTCTTGCATGCAACATTGCAGAAGGCAGGAGCATAGTCCAATCTTTTATGCTGGTCTCTAAGCTTAATTTTGGTAAGGTCTGTTTAATGGTTCTATTCACTCTTTCTACCTGTCCTGAACTCTGGGGTCGATAAGCACAATGTAACTTCCAATTAATCCTCAGGGTCCTGGCTAACCCTTGACTTACCGGGGCCATGAACACCAGTCCATTATCAGACCCTATTACCTTACGCAGGCCGTATCTTGGAAAAATATCTTCTAGGATATTCTTGGCCATCGTTTTTGCTGTTTCTTTCTTTCTTTCTTTTTTTTTTTTTGTGGGGACTGCTTCAATCCATCCTGAAAATGTATCTACAAAGACTAGGAGATATTTAAGTCCATACCTTGCTGGCTTAATTTCAGTAAAATCCACTTCCCAAAATTGTCCTGGTCTGGTTCCTCATAGGCGCTTTCCTGAAGGAAGCTTGTAAGGGTAAGCATTAACCAATTGATGGAACTGACAGACTTTTGTTAACCATTCTGTTATTTCCTTTTCCTGTGAGTCAGTTAGTTTAAAACTCTGTTCTTGATCCTTCAGGAATTCCTGCAGTTTCTTTGAACCAAAGCGAGTGAGTTGATGTACAGTTTCTACTGACATAGTTGGAGCCATGACTATAGGAATTTTTACTGAAGGATTTAGAAATTCCACTTGGGGGCTTTCAGGGTTAAAGGTTATTTTGGCGTGGACCATGGTGAGCAGATCTCTGCCCATCAATGGGGCTGGGCATTCTGGGATTACTAGGAAGGAGTGATGGATTTTTTCTTTTCCCCAGGTCCATGGTACTCTTAGTTGTCTATGCCCAATATTTACTGCCGTTAGCCCCTTGAACTAGAGACCTTTTATTTAATAGAGGGCCAAATGTGGCCTTGAGGGCTGAGTATATTGCCCCTGTATTCACTTCAAAGTTTACTGGGGTCCCCTGCACTTCAAGTTACGCTTAACTCAGCGAGGGGATTGTAGCCCCTACTTTCGTAGTCATCCTCCAGAGTCAGAATGCCTGGCTGGTGTGGCTGTCTATTTCTGGTGCACTCTTTGGCCCAGTGTCCTTTTTCTTTACAGTAATCACATTGATCTGAGGCCAGGGGTGGTCTCTGGCGTGGGCCCAGGTATCCCTTCCTGTCTCCCTGTTTCTTAATTTCTGGCCTATTTTTTGTTGTGACCAGGACCTTAGTCAATGCCTTAGTCTGTCTTTGTTTTTTTTATCCTCCCTTTGCTCCCTTCTCTTCCTCAGTTTCTCTCTTATAGTATGCCTTCTCGGCTTCTCTGACTAAATCTCTCAAAGTCATATCTTGTAATCCATCTAAGCGTTGTAACTTTCTTTTAGTATCCAGGGCACCTTGCCCAATAAAGGCCATCATGACAGATGCCTTTTGATCCTCCCCCTGAGAATCGAAAGGAGTATATCTCCTATATGTCTCCATAATTCTCTCTAGAAACATAGAGAGGGAGATTCATCAGGCCCTTAGTAATCTCTGTTACCTTGGCAAAATTAGTTGGTCGCCTAGCAGCCACTTGGAAACCCACTATTAGAGCCCGGTAATATTGGACAGTTTCTCCCTACCTTCAAAGATGTTGGGGTCCCAGTTGGGTCGGTTAAAGAGAATGCTGGCTTTGATTAAGTTGGGAAGTTGTGTTGGTCGCCCATCTGGTCTGAGGATACTTTTTTCTAGCTTGCAGGAGGATTCTCTTTTGTTCCTCTGTCATGAAGATAGTCCTTAGGTGTTGTTGGCAGTCATCCCAAGTAGGCTGGTGGGAAAACATCAATGACTCAACCAGACCTATGAGCCGGGTGGGTTCCTCAGAAAATGGGGGATTGTAATTTTTTAAGTTGTATAGGTCTGAAGAGGAGAAAGGCCAGTACTAGTAAGCTTGCATTTTTCTCCCATGGCCATCATCAATCGTTGGCCCATGGGGACGGAAGGGGTGCATCATGGGAGTTCCAGGGTTTCAATCATTTGCCGCCTGTGAGTTCCTTTAGCCGGGCCAGCTTCCTCCAGGGAAGGAGGGGATGTGTGTGCCACGAGGGAGTTATCTGGAGGGTGCTGGGCCGGCTTTGCTTCCTCCAATGGCAGAGAGGCTGAGTCAGCAGAAGTAGAATCACTTAGAGGGTGTTGTGGGTTAGTGGACGATGGCAGGGGATAAGGAGGGGGAAGAGATTCCAGTAGAGTCAAATCTTGTGACTCAGGGAGAACAGAGGGTGGAGGAGGGGGAGGAGCAGAGGGTTTGAGAGATCATGGGGGAAAGAGTAGGAGCGGGGGGCAGGGGCAAGGAAAAGCTTCACCCATGAAGAAGGAGATTTGCAGAGGTCATGCCAAGTTAAAATATATGGCTGTTGATCAGGATGGCTATGTGGCCCCGGCTGAAAGACAATATCTCTGACTTTTTAAATTAGTAGGAAGTAGAAAGATCCTTTTACGGGCCATCCAACTCCAAACGTGGGTCATTCTGAGGAACAGAGAGTCTGCCAGGTCCAGCGTTTTACTAAATAAGAAAGATTCTGAGCCCTTAAGCGGATTTTGGTCCAGTGATCAAGGGTCAGGGACAGAGGCATTGAAGTGCTCTGTCCCATAATGAAAGGTACACTAACAGTAAAAGCAACGACACATGACACAGACAAGACAAGACAATAAAGACAAACAATGGACCTCCAACACTGAGACCAGGAATGAGTAGCTGGCAAAATCCGATGGGCTGGCAATACCGAAACTGAAAATATCACTGAGTTGAGGAGACAATTGTTCCTTGATTTCCCGAGTCCTCTGGGGCGTACCCCAGGGACGCAGCCTGTGTCTCTGTGACACATCTCTCAGTCACTGTGGGAGAGAGCTCAGGCTCTTCATCGCCAGTGATTTTGCCAAGCCCTAAGCTGAAACATGAAACCAGAAAGAGGCCCCTTACTTGCCCCGAGAGGTGCCTGTTGGGGTCTCTCGTCCCCTGCTGCTGGAACTCTGTGGAACCTCAATATGTAAATGTCGTGTGAGTGTCGGAGGAAGAGACCACCAAGAGACTGTCTCATGAAACAGCAAAGGGTTTATTTGGGGTCCAGCATGCTGGGCCTCAGAGCTCACTTGAATAGAGAAGAGAGCCCCAAGCACAGCTTCAGCAGAGCTTATATACTTTCCTTGGAGAGGGAAGGGAGGAAAGTTTTCTGATGGGTAAGGGCGAGTGGGTGGTTTGCGTGACACCGAGTGAGGGAGTACATTCTGCAGTTTGGCGTTTGGGAACAGCACACTCTAGGAAAAGATTAGCAAATTTTTCACAAGATTGCAACAGAGTTTTGTTAAGCATACAGAAAAACAGGAAGTGATAAGTACCTATTTTATTAACCTTTCACTACCGACTATTTCTTTTTGACTGGATGTTCTCTTCTACTTTCAATCATCCAAGGTACAAGGTCCTATGCCATTGTATATCGATGTATCTGAGACATCTGTGCAAAACATAATTCAACAATGCCTATCCCAATCAAGGCCCCAATGCCTTTCTGGGCTTCAAATCTTACTTAGATTTCTATTTTCATACATTCATTTCACCTATATATTCTTATACATATCGCAGGTTCCTTATACCATTATTCATATAGCAGAATGATTTCTAACCCACACCGAACATGTTATTAATCATAACCATACACTGTTCCCTCAATCTAATTTTACAAAAGAGCAGGGAAAGAGTTGTTCATGCAATACAGGAATGTAGGGGATATTAGACCTAATGAGAACCTCAAAGGTCCCTGCAAAAATGATCCCTGGAGAAGATATAGGCAGCTATGAAGGACCTGAGTGAGCAAAAGTCATCTTCCATGGCAAACAACATGGTCAGGATAAAGGGTTATGTCTGAATCAGCTTCTCTTCTTAATGTAGAGAAGATGGACCAAACCAGGACTGTGTGGAGATCTGTTCATGGGTGACTATGGTTGATATATCATTCTAAATTGTGAATGTGTCACAGGAAGTAGGGGCAGCCTCCATATAATGGGACCCTTGAAATAAACAGTTTGGATAAATTTGTTGCCAACAAAGTGACCTCATTCAGTTCCTGAAGGAAGTGACCTCACCTCACTTGCTGGGTGATGGAACTCTCTGAACTTGGGATCCAGGAAGCCAGGCACCCAGAGCCAGTCCCAGTACCAGTCCCAGTTGTCTCACTTCTTTGGATTTACCAAGGACAGAGTCAGTCTTTCTTGGTACTTACAGATGTGAGGAAGGCCAAATGCAAGAAAGCTCTAAAGTGGGGCTTTACCTGAGAAAGCAGGTAGTGGCTCACCAGTGGCTCCTAACAACTTCACAGTGTTGGCCAAGGAGACCAGATCTTAGGACAGGCCATTTCGGGGGAACATTGTATGCCCCACCAATCAGAGGACACTCCAGATTGTCACAGACCTACTAGGGGTAAGAAGGTGCCTTTGTGGGTGTGGTTGTGGGTTTGTGGTTTTGTCTCATGTTCTGAGAATAGGTACTAAAGTCGGTTTGTTTGGTTTGGAGTGGACTGTTACTAGAAAGTTGTTTGACAAGGCGAGTATTTCTATGTCTGTGTATCCCAGTGTGTCTGTGGTTGTAGACATTAGAATAGAGAAAGCATCAATGGATGTCTCCTGTCTATTAGAAAGCTTCCCAGCATTCGTCCTTCCCCATTTAAAATGGACTGTAGCTGACCTTATTGGTTGGCAACCAGTGATAACTTCCTAAGTTTTCCTGTTTTCTTCCTGAATTCTGGCCACTCTCCAGAATAGGCCCATGGTTTTGTGTCCAAGATATATACCACCTCCAAGCTCTGTGACATGGCCATGAACTGGATAGCTGAAGGGAATGACGAGCATCTCAGAAAACTCAGATATCAATGTGACCAGGAAAGTCTCAGTGGAGAAACTCTGCTTTGGGCTTTTTGCTTACCTATTTTTCTTTTGACCTGAATGTCAGGAAGGTCTTTGACTCAGGCTACCCCTTTGTGAAGCCTGAAGAAAAGAGTTTTCAAATAAAAAAGAATGGGCATACCTATGGCTCTTTGCTTAATTTCTTTGAAAGGGATGTGTCTGAATCAGCCCTTTCGCCCTGTGTGAGGCTGTGGCTTAGATTTTCAGCACCTGATGGATCTAAAGAAAGTTCCCATGTGTGCATCAAAAACCAAAATGGCCAAAAGAGCAGTAATTGTGATGAAGTATCTCGCCTTCCTCTGTAAGGTTCTTGACCTCCATCAAGTAAGAATAGGGATGCTTTGGATCAAATGAGTACTTCAAAACCTACAGAGGCTAGGCCATAAGTGCCTGGGTTTTCTCATGACTCCAATTCACATAAAGAATCTAAACCCCACAGGCAGTGGCCTCAAATTGGTAAAGTGGAGCAGTATTAAGGTCAGGCCTATTTGTTCACTCTTAGTTCGCAGGAAGTGTGTCCAGGCCACCCTGACTTTAGGCAAATGAGGGGCAAGGGAGATTATTTTGTACACTGTCTTGGTCTGCGCCCTCATGGAAACCTCCAGCCAGAGTTTATGATGAGTGTCTATGTGGTAGAACATGAGCACCATGTGGGAGTGTTTTGGTTTTAATTGAGGTCATTTGTGTGGCTGTTGGACGAGATGACTGGGTCCACCTGGGTTTGAACTCTGGTGTAATTCCCCTTAGAGACTGAGTTCTGGAACTTACCTCAGAGAAGTATTGCAATAAATAGTCTTGGGATTTTAGGAGGCCACACATGAGAATCGCCCTTGGAAACTGAGATCTAGGCCCAGGATGGCTTCCAACAGAGCTCAGGGAATCTAAGCCAGGATATCACATGATTTTATTCTTAAAGACTTCGTAGCCATACTTGAGAGTCTAAAGACACATGGAACTCACATTGTACACCTCAATGGGCCTGGCTTCATGTGACCACTTGGCCACCTTTTGGGAAGGCTTGCCTGTGAGTGTTCTCCAGAGCTTTCTTTGAAATGAGCTTCCTCACCATTCAATGGTTCCTGAATTTACCCACAGTGACTCCAACTTCATCCTTGAAAAATGGCTACATAAATACCTTGAAATTTTTGAAATTCCCATGACCAGGTGGCACTGGAGAACATTTGGATATCCTTTTGCTGATCATGAGTGTACCAGACAGTGCCTTGATTCACTGGGTTTCGTGAAACTGGTGTAGAACAGAGATGCCAGTAAGTTGGAGCCTGCTGAGTAGTGGACATAGAGCAGTGGACTGTAGGTGTGTGAATAAATATTTTTGGTAGGACCACCTGGATCTGCCATTGGCTTCCAAAAGCCTTGTGACTGACAAGGTGCAGGCAGCAGACCCTTATATGTAAAGGCATGTTCTTATATGCAGAGGTTTCAGGGTAATGTTCAGAGTCAGGTTGCTATAGTCAAGGGGGAAAGTATTGTTGGATAGAAGCCTGGTTCGTACATTCTCTTGGAGACCCTGACCAACCACACGTGACAGAACTCCCTCCAGCATTGTGTCCCAGTTGTACTCCTTGTATTTCATGAAACCAATACCAAACTGCCAGTGCAACTGCAAGAAACACCAGGAAAAATGGAGGATGACCAAATGGCTTCACAGACTACATGGGAAGACACTTAGCTCCCAGTGGCCACAGTTTATCTACAAAAAGAGAATTCAGAACTTCTGCCTCATGTTCATTAGAAAATAAGGAACCATGTCCTTCAGGTCACATAGATGCAGACACAGGTTTGATGGTGTCACTCCAAAACCAAGCTAAATCGTGTGAAAATTACATATATTTCACGTGCCCAACCTTAGAGGAAGTTTCTCAAGAAGTCTTTAGGGCAGCAGAGCTCTATGTTTCTGGAGGGTTTACCCTCTCCCTTACTTTTGGAAATTGTTCTACCACCTCCAGTGTTGTGAACTCCTGAACAATTTTTATTCCACATATGTATTTACAGATTTTCTAACTCCTCTCCTCTAATTGTGTCTTACTTGGATCGATGGTTGTGTGAAGGCTTTGTTCTGAATGAGAGTGGGAAGAATTTTGTGTAGCACATGTTTGCATGCACATTAGATTCATTTTCCTATTTTCCATTTGAAATACTGAATCCCTGACACTAACCAATACCCTACTAGACTCTGACTACTAATCCTAATATTATGGAGAAAAAGAAACGTAACTGAATAGAAATGCAAGCCTTTCATATGAAGCATGGTGTATACTTGGATTTGCCTTCTGCTTTATCAAGAGAATGTATTATAAATCTAGTCAACTTTTCTTTGTAATATTTCTTCATGAGTTCTTAAAGTTAACACATATGAAAATTCCTGTCTCCCTTTCTCTGAAGCCTATTCAGCACATGTATCTTTTAATGCATATATAGTATCCTACCTGATATCACACGTACATTCCTGTGAGCTCACTGACTTTGGTATATAAAAATTGTGAGAAGAGATGACTCCCCCTAAATACTGATGGAACTCAAAATTCAACCTGTGGGTGAGCTTTCTAGTGAAAAACATTAGACATAATTAACATAAATCCATGATCAACAAAATGAATATTTTTGGATATGTGGATGAATTATAATTCATGATGAATTTCGATTGGCATATATATTGCTGCATATCAATGTGTGTGCGTGTGTGTGTGTGTGTGTGTGTGTGTGTGTGTATATATATATATATATATATATATATATATATATATTCTCCAGATTTTCCAAAATATGAAATATGTGTGTCTTATTATACACTCCTTAAATTAATTCATGTTCCTGTATGTGTATTTATTAACAACATTTCACAAGATTAATCTCAGAAATACTCAACCACCTGAAATACATATTGGTTTTCTAGTACTGAAAACTAATTTCAGTGATAGGTGCTTAGAAATCCTAATATTTCTACAGTAACTGATCCAGTTTAACATCAATGCAAGTAGATTCCAATGGAACATGATGAGTATTTTGATGTTCAATTTTATTCAACATTTGTACATTACAATTTCTTCAGTTTATGGACATCATAAGATATACTTTCTTATCCACAAGTTCACAAATGTATAGGTATTTATAGGCACTTGGTTTACTTTCAATCACTTCCTACTTCAGAACACATGTATTTCTCCATGTTGCTTTACTGGTCTTTTCACTAGACTTATTTCAAAACACATTATTTTCGATTGCATGATCATTTTTGAAACAAAACTCACACACTCTTCATGATAAACTGTAACCAGAATATTACCATTTGATATATAACTCGTTTGAATGAATGTATATATATAAGATTTCCTATATATTTTCAGAGGTAAATTCAATCCATTATTTAAACTTGGAACCAGTTATATACTTTATTCACAATATGGTCTATTCATGCATCATCTCTATAATCATCAACACGGGGGTACACCTATTTGTATCCTCAGTACTAATTTATAAGTTTTCAGAATTTTGCTCCCCGTAATGGTGGAAGAAATACTCATGTCACCTGATCTACATATACATTTTATCACAGTAGTATTCTGGACACAAAATGCAAAGGTCACACTTATGATTGTGCCAAAGCCTAAATGGAAAGTGAACATGGATTACTAAAAACATGCATGTCCATTTGCCTAATGCTCTCAAATATCAATCCTATTGGTGAGTACATATTTGTTTCTAAGATAATATATTCAACCTCAACCCTCTTGAAAATATCTAATACTATCACTGACTTTATACTTTGCATGATTTCCAAATGTCCCTATTGATATCTGCTTTCCTACATATTTTCCCCAGTTCATCATTTTGATGGTCTCTTCACATGTGCTGACATTCACATTCACTCTCTAACTGAAACCCTATTGTTAAAGAACTTTTTTTCCAATTCCTAGACTCACTCTTCTTCTTGAACATACTGACTATCTTCCTAATCCTACAGACTATCCCTTTTTGACTCGATGTTCTCTTCTACATTCAATCATCCGAGGTACCCGGTCCTATGCCATTGTGTATCGATTTATCTGAGACCTCGGTGCAGAACATAATTCAAGCTAATTATCTCAATCAAGGGCCCAATGCCTTCCTAGGCTTCAAATCGTTCCTAGATCTCTGTTTTCATACATATATTTCACGTCTATATTCTTCTAAATATCACAGATTCCCAATACCATTATTCATCCAGCAGAATGATTCCTAACTCAAATCAAACATGCTTTTAACCCTAACCATACACTGTTCACTCTATCTCACTTTACAGAAGAGCAGGGACAGAGTTGGTCTTACAATACAGGAAGCTAGAGGATCTTCCACCAGCTGACAACCTCAGAAGTCCATGCAGAAATAATCCCTTGAGAAGATGTAGTCAGCTATGAAGGACCTGAGAGAGCAAAAGTCATCTTTCATGGCACACAACCCGGTCAGGATGAAAGGATGTGTCTGAATCAGCCTCTCTCTTCTTAATGTAGTGAAGAAGGACAAAACCAAGCCTGGGTGGAGAGCTGTTCCCAGGTACTTATGGTTTCTATACCATTCTAACTTGTGAAAGTGTCACAGGAAGTAGGCAAAGCCTCGATCTCAGAGAGCATATGAAGCAACTGTTAGGACAAAGTGGTGGCCAAGGCAGTGACCTCATTCAGTTCCTGAAGAAAGTGACCTCACCTACTTCCTTGGTGATGAGACTCTCTGAATTTAGGATCCAGGAAGCCAGGCCCCCATTACCAGTACCAGTCCCAGTCCCAGTGAGCTCACTTGTTTTGATTTACCAAGGAGAGAGTCAGTCTTTCTTGGGACCTACTAATGTGAGCGTGGCCAAATGCCAGGATAGCTCTTAAGAGGGGCCTTTCCTAAGAGGACAGAAAGTGGCTCACCGCTGGCTCCTGACAACTTCACAGAGTTGTCAAAGGAGACCAGATCTATGACAGGAAATGCCATTGTTGAGAAATATGGCCTACCAGTCAGAGGACACTCCGGATAGTCACAGACCTACTTGGGGGAAAAGGTGCCTTGGTGTGTGTGGACGACAGTTTGTGGTTTTGTCTCATGCTCTGAGAATAGGTAAAAAAAAAAAAAATGTCGGTTTGTTTGTTTTGGAGTGGAATGTTTCCAATAAGTCTTTGACAAGGCGAGTGTTTCTATGTCTGTGTATCCCCCTGTCTCCATGGTTGTAGACATTAGAAAAAAGAATGCCACAATGGGTGTGTCCTGTCTAGGACAAAGCTTCCCAGCATTCATCTTGCCCAATTTATGAATGGACTGCAGCTTGCCTTATCCATTTGCAAGACCTACTATGATCCTAAATTCCTGTATTCGTCCTGAATTGTGGCCACTCTCCATAATAGTCTCATGGTTTTGTGTCCAAGATATGTATCACCTCAAAGCTCTGTGACATGGCCATGTACTGGATAGCTGAAGGGAATGGCGAGCATCTCAGAAAACTCAGATATCAGTGTGACCAGGGAGTCTCAGTGGAAAAACCCTGCTTTGGGCCTTTTGCTTACCTATTCTTCTGTTGTCCTGAATGTCAGGAAGGTCTTTGCCTAAGGCCAACCCTTTGTGAAGCCTGATGAAAACAGTTTTCAAATGGAAATGAATGAGCATCACCTGTGGCTCTTTGCTTAATTGCTTTGGAAAGGTATGTGACTGAATCAGCCTCCTGGCCCTGTGTGAGGCTGTTTCTTAGATTCTCTGCACCTAATCGATCTAAAGAAAGATCCCATGTGTGCATCCAAAACCAAAATGGCCAAAAGAGCAATCATTGTGGATTAAGTCTCTCACCTTCCTCTGTAAGGTTCCTGAGTTACATCAGTGAGAATAGGGATCCTTTGGGTCAAATGAGTTCTTCAAAGCCCTGCAGATTCTAGCCCATAGATGCTTGGGTTTTCTCATGACTCCAATTCAAATAAAGAATCCAAACCCCACAGTCATTAGGCCTCAGATTGGAGAAGTGGAGCAGTATTAAACACAAGTCTATTTGATCACTCCTGGTTCACAGGAAGGGTGTCCAGACCACCCTGACTTTAGGCAAATTAGGGGCAAGGGAGCTTTTTTTGGACACTGTCTTGGACTGCGCCCCTCATGGAAACTTCCAGGCACAGGTTATGATGAGTGTATATATAGAAGAAGATGAGTGCCATGTGGGAGTGTTTTGGTTTTAATTGTGGTCATTTGTGTGGCAGTTGGAAGAGATGCCTGGGTCAACCTGTGCTTGAACTCTGGTGTGATTCCAATTAGAGACTGAGTTCTGGAACTGACCTCAGAGAAGTATTGCCATAAATTATGTTGGTATTTTAGGAGGCCACGCATGAGATTTGCCCTTGGAAACTGAGATCTACGCCCATTTTGGCTTTCCACAGATCACTGGGAATCTCAGCAAGGATATCACATGATTTTATTCTGAAAGTCTTGGCATGTATAGTTGAGAGTCTTAACACATATGTACCTCACATTGTAGACCTCAATGGCCCTGGCTTCATGTGACCTTTTGGCAACTCTTTGGAAAGCCTTGCCTGTGAGAGTTCTCCAGAGATTTTATTGCAATGAGATTCCTCACTATTTACAGGTTCCTGTATAAATTGAAACCCCCAGTGCCTCCAACGTTATCCTTGAAAAATGGCTAGATAAATATCATGAAATTTTTAAAATTCCCATGATCAGGTGGCACTGGAGAACCTTTGGATGTCCTGTTGCTGATCATGAGTGTACCAGACCCTGCCTTAATTCACTGGGTTTCATGAAAATGGTGTAGAACATAGATGCCAGAAATTTGGACCCTGTCGAGTAGGGGGCCTAGAGCAGTGGAGTGTAGGTGTGTGAAAAAACATCTGTTGTGGGGCCACGTGGATCTGCCATTGGCTTTCAAATGACTTGTGACTGACATGGTGAACCCAGCAGACCCTTATATGTAAAGGCATCTTGTTATATGGAGAGGGTTCAGGGCAATGTTCAGAATCAGGTTGCTTTGGTCAAGGTGGAAAGCTATGTGGATAGAAGCGTGGTTGGTGCATTCTCCTGCAGACCCTGACCCACCACACGTGAGAGTCCTCCCTCCAGAACTGTGTCCCAGTTGTACTCCTTGTATTTCGTGAAGCCAACACCAAACTCCCAGTGCAGCAGTAAGAAACACCATGAAAAGTGGAGGATGACCAAATGGCTTCACAGTCCACACAGGTAGACACTTAGACACCAGTGGCCACAGTTTCCTAAAAAGAGAAAATTAAGAACTGCTGCCTCATGTTCACTAGAAAATAAGGAAGCATGTCCTCCATGTCACATAGATGCAGACCCAGAATTGGTAGTCTCACTACCAAGGACGCTAAAGCTCCTGACAACAACGTATATTTCAAGGGCCCAACCTCAGAGGCAGTTTATCAAAAAGTAATTAGGCCAGCAGAGCTCCAAGTTTGTGTAGTGTTTACCCTCTCCCTTACTTTTGGAAACTGTTCTACCACCTCCAAGTTTGTGAACTCCTGATCATTTTCCTTTCCACATATGTAATCACAGATTTTCTAACTCTTCTCCACTAATTGTGTCTTAGTTGCTGCGAAGGTAATGTGAAGGCATTGTTCTGGATGAGAGTGGGAAGATTTTTGTGTAGAACATAATTGCATACACATTAGATTCATTTTGCTATTTTCCATTTGAAATACTGAATCCCTGACACTAACCCATACCCTACTAGACTCTGACTACTAATCCTAATATGAGAAAAAGAAACCTAACAGAATACGAATACAGGCCATTCATAGGAAGCATGGTGTATACTTTAATTTGCCTTATGCTTTATCAATGGTATGTGTTATAAATCTAGTCAATTTTTCATTGTAATATTTCTCCATGAGTTTTTAAAGTTAACCCATTTGTAAATTTCTGTCTCCCTTTCTCTGTAGCCTATTCAGCACATGTATTATTTTAGGCATATTTAGAATCCTACCTGGTATCACATGTACATTCTTGTGAGCTCACTGATTTTGGAAGATACAAATTGTGAGAAGAGATCACTCCCCCTAAATACTGATGGAACTAGAATTCAACCTGAGGGTGAATTTCCTAGATGAACAACATAATACATAAATCCATGTTCATTAAAATGAATATATTTGGATATGTGGATGATATATATTTCATGATGAATTTCGATTGTCATATATATTGCTACATTTTAATGTCTTTGAATGTGTGTTTCTATCTATGTATCTATCTATATATCTATTTCTCTCTCTCTCTCTCTCTCTCTCTCTATATATATATATATATATATATATATATATATATACTCTCCAGATTTTTCAAAATATGAAATATATGTGTCTTATTATGCACTTCCTAAATTCACTCATGTTTCTATATGTGGATTTATAATCAACATTTCACAAGATTTTTCTCAGAAATATTCATCCACCTGAAATACATATTTATTTCCTAGTACTGAAAACTAACTTCGGTGAATGGTGCTTACAAATCCTAATATTTCTACAGTAACTGACCCAGTTTAACATGAATGCAAGTAGAACCCTATGGGACATGATGTATATTTGAAGGTCATTTATATTCAACACTTGTACATTACTATTTCTTCAGTTTATGGACATCAAAGGATATATCATTTCATCCACAAGTTCAAAAATTTGTAGGCATTTGGTTCACTTTCAATCACTTCCTGCGTCAGAACACATGTATTCCTCCATGTTTCTTGACTGGTCTTTTAATGAGACTTCGTTCCAAACACATTATTTTCAATTTCCATAATCATTTTTGAAGCAAAACTCACACACTCTTCGTGATAAACCATAATGCTAATATCAAAATTAGATGTATAACTGGTTGGAAGGAATGTACATATATCAATATAAGATTTTCTATATATTTTCAGATATCAATTCAATCCATTATTTAATGTTGGAACCAGCTATGTTATTTATTTACAGTATTTTCCATTATGGCATCTTATCCATATTCATAGACACAGGGTACACCTTTTGTATCCCCAATACTAAAGTATAAGTCTTTAAATTATTGCTTCAAAAACGTTGGAAGAAATACTCTACTCACCTGATATACATATACATTTCATCTCAGTGATATTCCTGACACAAAATTCAAGGGTCACACTTATGATTGTTCCAAAGCCTAAATTGAATGTGACCATGTATTACTAAAAACATTCATGTCCTGGTTCTCTAATGCTCTCAAATATCATTCCTATAGGTGACTACATATTTGTTTCTTCCTAAGATTATATATTCAACCTCAACCCTGTTAAAAATGTCTTTTCCTGTCACACACTTTGTACTTTGCCTGATTTCCTAATGTCTCTATTGATACCTGCTTTCCTACACCTTTTTTCCAGTTCATCATTGTGAATGACTCTTCAGATTTGCTGACATTTACATTCAATCTCTAATAAAACCCTTTTGCTAAAGAACGTTTTGTCCAACTCCTAGACTCAATAAAATGGGTTGCTCAAAGCCCTGCAAAAGGTAGCCCATAGGTGCTTGTGTTTTCTCATGACTCCAATTCACATAAAGAATCTAAACCCCACAGTCAGTAGGCCTCAAATTGGAGAAGCGGAGCAGTATTAATGGCAGGCCTATTGATCACTCCTGGTTAACAGGAAGGGTGTCCAGGCCACCTTGACTTTGGGCAAATGAGGGGCAAGGGAGCTTGTTCTGGACACTGTTTGGGCTGTGCCCATCATGGAAAGCTCCAGCTAGAGGTTATAATGAGTGTCTATATGGAAGCAGATGAGGGCCATGTGGGAGTGTTTTGGTTTTAATTGTGGTAATTTGTGTTGTGGTTGGAAGAGATGACTGGGTCCACCTGGGGTTGAACTCTGGTGTGATTCCCCTAAGATACTGAGTTTTGGAAATGACCTCAGAGAAGTATTTCCATTAATTGTGTTGGGATATTAGGAGGCCACACATGAGCGTCACCCACGCATGAAAGTAGGCCTCAAATTGGAGAAGCATAGCTTTTTGTCCAAATCCTTTACTCATTCTTCTTTCTAATCCTACAGTCTATATTCCTAATCCTATTGACTATACCTGTTTGACTGGATGTTCTCTTTGACATTCAATCATCCAAGGTACAAGGTCCTGTACCATTGTATATCGATTTATCTGAGACAACTCTGCAGAACATAATTCAAATCTAAGTATCACAATCAAAGGCCCAGTGTTCTTCTGGGCTTCAAATCTTACCTAGGCTTCTGTTTGCATACTTATATTTCACCTATATATCCACGTTAAGTAAAATGAATATTTTTGGTCCTGTGGATGATATATATTTCATGATGAATTTTCTACTCACCTAATATACATATACATTTCATCTCAGTAATATTCCTGACACAAAATGCAAGGGTCACACTTATGATTGTACCAAAGCCCAAATTGAATGTGACCATGTATTACTAACAACATCCATGACCTGGTTCCCTAATGCTCTCAAATATCATTCTTAATGGTATAATAAGACTACATATTTGTTTCTTCCTAAGATTATATATTCAACCTCAACCCTGTTAAAAATGTATTTTCTTATCACACACGTTGTAATGTACCTGATTTCCTAATGTCTCTATTGATATCTGCTTTCCTACACCTTTTCTCCAGTTAATAATTGCGAATGACTCTTCACATGTGCTGACATTGACATTCACTCTCTAACTGAATCCCCATAGCTAAAAAACTTTTGGTCCAAATGCTTTACTCCCTATTCTTTTGAAACCTATGAACTATCTTCCTAATCCTACCGACTATCCCTGTTTGAGTGGATGTTCTCTTCTACATTCAATGATCAAAGGTACAAGGTCCTAGGCCATTGATTATCTATTTATCTGAAACATCTGTGCAGAACGAAATTCAAAGCTAAGTATACCAATTGAGTGCCCAATGACCTTCTGGGCTTCCAATCGTTCCTAGATTTCTGTTTTCATATTTATGTTTCACCTCGATAGTCTTATAAATATCACAGGTTCCGAATACCATTATTCATCCAGCAGAATGATTCCTAACCCATA